>NW_010972798.1:651777-729739 GCF_000737465.1 Haliaeetus leucocephalus
GAGCTAAATGCAAACCCCACAGGCCAGCACCGGCTCCTGTGAGCTACGTCTCTGGGTTGTCCAAGGGCTGCCCTGCAGGCCCCATTCCCGCCAGAAGTTTCCACACGTGGCCCAAGAGCTCTGTCGCTGAAGAGGAGCGAAGCCGGGCCCTCGTCACCCCCGGCTCCCTCTGGCTGAAATTTTCCCCTCACTGGCTTTAAAGCTGACCCTCAAAGCCCCTTTGCGTCAAGTAGACTCGGTGCTGCCGCCGCCACAGACGCCATCGACAGCCGTGGGGCCCGCAAGGCGAGAGCGAGGCCCTCCGAAAATCCTGAGAGACCATGACGCCTTCACAGCACTTCTGTCCCCTGACCTCTAAGTTTTCAGGATGTACTTTCTTCACGGTTGTTTTCCCCCACGATAAGCGCAAAGGCTTTTCTACAGCGAAAACAAAAATACGTGGCTGGTGTTTTCACGTTACCGCATGGGGTAACGCTTGTATGAACGGCGTGGTAGGGGATGCCCTGAAAAGCATGGCAATGGGGGAATCGCCTCAAATTGCATTGACTGTCCTCCCATAGCCGCTGAACTAGAGCTGGCTTGGATCCACCTTTCGGTAGATAAACCCAATTGGTACATGGCTGTGCTACAAAAGGAAGCCGTGTCCTCTACCCAGCACCCATACTGCTTCTGCTGCAAGTCTTCCCATCATGCTTCAACCTTTATTCCCAAAGCCACTGCAAAACATGCCTCTGTTTATCTTTGCGTCTGGGCTCTTCTGTGTTTTCATTTTAACTTACTGTTCAGTCAGAACTTCATCTCTGGAGGAACCAATATACTCTTCCTGCTGATTCAGTGCCATGCTTTAAGCAGTTAAATCTAAATCAACCTAGCTGAGTGCAAGGAGGCTTGGAATAGCTTTTCATACAAGTTATCCCATTATCCACTGCTAATGCTAACCTTTAGTTAGTGCTCAGGACCCAGAGAGCTATAGGGCTTCCTTGTGACATTTAATTTTTCAGAAAAGCTCTATCTATACCCATCCTGTAGGTAAGTGCTGTTGTAGATCTCTGCATCACTTCTTGGCTATTCCAGACCAGGTATTTATGTATCTGCCAATAAGCAATAATTGCCATGCCATTCCCTCAAAGGATACCTAGAGTGCATGGCAAGATAATTTTTTAATCAATCATATTTTTTCAGTTTATTTGCTTCGAGTCTAGCCCTTCCAATTTTGGTGGCTAGACCATCATTTATAATTGATGTTCCTTTAGGGGAAAAAACAGTCTTTACAGAAAAGCTGGCATTTCAGGAAAAAGCACTCTGTTTAACATCCAAGCCAAGCATTAATAAGTGCAAACTATTATCTGTTTGAAATTTATGCACTCTAAGCTGTATTTCACTTGGAAAATTTGCATTTGTCCCATATGTATTCAAGCTAGGAGGCACAAAATAACTTACACTGGCTTTCTTGACTATATAATCTGTCTGGCAGTAATTTTCCTTCATCATCCTGGTTACAGTACAGTTTTCAAGATTTTACCCTGACAGGCAATTTTTGTGTTGAGAGCCTGTGGAAGCACATATGGATTTTCTGATCTTGAGAAGGAACTGTAGTTTGCATAATGTCTATCAATTTCAAAACATGTCCTAATGCTCTCTTCTTTGAAACAAATTTGGAGTTGTTTTCTGTTTGACCAAAAATGTTTTGGTGAAAATATAGAAGTTATTATCTGTGTTAACAAAATAATTCCAAACACCATGCAAACTGGAGCCAGCTTAGGCTCTCTTACCTAGCAGTAAATGAGTACTTCAGAATAAAAAGTGACATCGGCATCAGGAAAAAATTTACTTTCAGAAGATGGTTACATAAACCTCACCTTTAAAAGTGACCAGTAGCTGAATACAGAGGAGGCTATACCATCCTAAACCCCGGTGTCTGCATCTTTCTGTCCTGTCTTTGTTGTGACACAGCAGAGCAGTGTGCACGGTGTAACTGTGCCATTAGCAACAGCCCATGTGTATTCTGGACCTTATCTGGACCACTGTTTTGTAGCATTTAAACATGTTCTTTCCTGTAGGAAAACCATGTTGTTAGTAGCCATGTAAATACAGTTCTTCATATCACATATTCTACAATAATGCCTTACTGAAAGGCATTGTACATGGGATACTTACCTGTTATCTTTAAAGAATGTAAAAGTAATACTTTATTCTAGATAAATTATGTCCCAGTCATTGTTACAATACTGAAGACTACTTTTAATTACAAAGTTGCTGCTAGGGAAAAAGCAAGACTTTCCTTTTAGTTTATATGTAAGATAATTTTCGGCAGAAAAATTGGCATTCAGCTTCCAAAACTCAAATGATTCATACTGACTTTGTGAGCTTTGGATCAAGTACTTTAGCTGGAAGAGTATCAAGAGCCTGTTTTGTATGAGGTTTGGACCACTAGATTTACATACATGGGAGATGAAGTAATGCAGAATTTGATGCTGGCATTCTATACGTCACCATAGTTATAATTAGATTATTTAAGTTTCAGCCATTTTATATGTCTTCTCTGGTGTTCAGTTCTATTTTTTGTTTCATTTACTTAGGTCTGATTTTCATAATCAAACACCATTTCATATTTTGGCAATCAACTTTCACAAATGTAGATGACACAAAATAAAGGAGTGCATGCCTAATTTCTCCCAGCATCACTTTTCTTGAAAGTAAATGTAAAGTTTATAAGAAAAAAAAACCAACTGAAATTAAACTAAGGGAAAAAAACAACTGAAATACAACTAAAATCCATCTGGTGGAGTTGTGCTATAAGTTATAAACCTTCTGTGTTTCTTAAGGCTATTCCTGTTGCCATTACCTACCTTTGTTCTCATAGTGCTCTTGACAACAAGGGAAACCAGATCTGTTAACTTTGTGGGTTTTGTTTATTCAGTCCATATTAAAATATTTTTAAACTGTTTTTGAAACTCTGTATTTAAAGCTACAATTAGAAAGAACACCTGAGCACAGAGGCAAGAACCTTACCAAGACTGACTTTTAGGGTTTTGTACCAACCCACATTCCTACTTTGATTTGCAACCCTTAAATTTGTTTCAAGCTTGAGTTTCAAACAAAATAAAAGGCTGCTTATTCCTATTGTGGAATAATTGGAAGCAGCTTTTACTGCATCCAGACTGATGAACTCTGAAACTCTTAAGAGGTTTTTAAATGGATTTCCTCTTTAACTTTAGGTAAGGTACATAGGACTTAGCCCACTCATTGCCGAGATGAAAGATGCGGTGAAAAAAGATGCATGGGAAAGTCAGAAGGTCTCTTGAGTTCAATACTGGGCAGTTTACAGATAGACGAAGACCAGGTATTTGGGCATTCCTCATCAACTCCCTGCACCGTGTTCCCTGACCACATTTCCGTACCGTAAGGCTGAGCCCTTGAGATAGATGACTGTGATACAATTTGTGGCCCTTGGGCTTGATTTGGCCAATTTTACTTCCATCCAGCCTCCTGCCATTCACAGAGGACGAGCTGCATGCCTGTCCGGAGAGGTGGGCTGTAGGGGTAGGCTGCCAAAGAAGGAGAGAAGGCTTCTCTTCAGAAAAGTCAGCATCCCCGTCCTTCCTGCGTCTGTGGTGGGCTGTAGCACCAGTGTGCCTACAGCAGAGGTCCCGGACCCAAGATCTCAAGCGTTCTGAGGCTGGAGAGCTATGAGTTCCTTTAGTACTGAAAATGAAGAAGGAACAGAAAAGATAATTTGGTTTTTTCTCAAGCTCTCGTTGTTCACTTTCCACAAACATTCATGCAGTTCAAATTCCACTTTCATGCACATTTACCAAAAGCCAGTTTTAAAATCTCATAAACCAGCATTTGCAGGAAATGAACTTCAAATTTGCTCTGGAACAGCTTGTTCTTATGACCAGGCAAGAAATGGAAATAACATCATTTTACTTACCTGACCATGCGCTACTAATACACTTTAAATAAAAGCAGGGTATTTTTAGGCTTCAAGAGGAGACTGCGTTAGTTATTTGTTGTCAATTATTTGCTCCATTTTGTGATACAGCAAGAACCTTGTTTTCCCTCTTCCTCCACCGCTTTTGGCTGCAGATACATATACGGAATGAAAGCTACCAATCCATCAGCTATGAAGCACGTTATACTTTTAGTCACATCAGATCCCATTTAAGATGGTCTGGAGTATTAAAGCTATTTAAATGCAGGCCAACCCCTGGACAGCGTAATCCCCTTTGCTTGATAGGAGAGGGGTGGTTAAGTCTGCTGGGCAGACAAAGCCAAGCAGGGTGCACGTTCAAGGAAGACGGCGGTGGAAACATGCCAGTTATCCAAGGAGCTTACTTGACCCTTGTGGTCAGTGAGCTGAAGCTCATGCTCCGTGTCATAAAATACTCCAGCTTTTCAGCCTGTCGTTCAGTAAAAAACCCTAAGATCAAAGTCTCTATTACGTGTTTGGTTTACTGTCAAAACTGTCCTTCACACTTCCCAGAACTCCAGGGCTACATTGTCATGTTCCATCATTTTTTTAGCATTCTTCATAAATAGGGATTTCCTTGCTCAGCCAGAGCTCCTTGTTTGATTAAAAACCTTGGGCTCAACCTTGGGCTCAGCTAAGCACATGCAGAAATGAACTCAAAACTGCACAGAGGAACACGCATCGAAGCATCGGAGTTTGCCTGACAAAAAGAGATATCGTTCACCTTGAAGAGTGGTGTGAAGACTAGGTAATTAATTTGTGCTTACAAACGCCTTGAAGAAAAAACACTAGTGCCTTTATTGGCCCTGCTTCACCCAAAATTCAATCAAAAGTATCAAAAAATGGAGCCAAGCTTCAAGTTTTTTGTGAGATCAGGTGAGTTTCAGGTTTCATTACTAAGTTTCAGGCAGCTCTATAATCTACAGCCTACACATCTGAAAGTAAAGCAGGCTGATATGTACAAAGAAAAGCACTTTGCAGTAATAAATGGAAGGGATTATCTTCAGTGCTTCCAGTGAATACAGCTGCTGGATAGTGTTTTATTTGTTCACTTTGTAAGGATAAAAAAATGAACTTGTCTTAAGCTATTCAGGTTTAAGACAGGCTTTATCTCCCTGGTTGGAAGAAAAGATTAGCACTTATTAGAGCCTAATCTTAATCATATCCATTTATAAATAGGGCTTCAAATTGTCTAAAATATTTAAACATGATGAAATGGAAAGACTTAAGACAGCTGAAGTCTTAAGAGAAAAAAAAAAAATCGAAAACCTGAAGATTTATCTACAAAGATTAAAGTAGCTTTCATGGCAAAGCCCTAAGAAAATAAAAGAAAATAAAAGATCAGAAGAAGGAAGACAGCAGCCTTTGCTAGTGTCTGTACAAGGCAAATTAAGTTATAGATGTACTAAAATGGCTTAAGAAATTATAAAGATTTAACCATTTAGTTGCTTTTTCATAGCCAAAGACAACACAACCGTTTTCCTTTGTGTTATCATTTGTTTGTCAGCGTGTTTAGACAGTCTTCACTTTTCATATGAAAGAGTGTTAAAGCATTCAGGCATATTCAAGTATTAAAAATAGAAATGGCACTTTTTCACAAAGTGTAGGAAAGAGAAAACATAACTTCTTGCTCATATGCAGACATTATAGTGAAGAAGCAAGAGTGACTCGCTGATCAGAGTGAGGCCAGGTGGCAAGCGTTGCCTTGAAGACATTCCACATTTTAGCCCCCTGAAATTTCCACCTCTACCCCAGATCACTCTTCCCTTTTGCTCAAAAGCTTCACCATCAGAACTGAAAACGGTCTCTTATGCCCAAAACTCTGAGGAGCTTGAATATGAAAGGCCTTTTCTTGAAGGCTTTTCAGTAGAGAATTGGCATGAAGAGCAAGATGGCAAGATAAGCGCAGCGATATCCGTTGTCGAGAGGGGTTTGCTATCATGTTTGGTACCAACATTGGCTTTTTCCAGGTGTATGCATCATGAGATGTAGCCATCAAGCCTGAAAATTACCTTGTCAGTACTGTATTCAAACAGATGGACACGATTTTTTTTCTGGGTAGATGGGGAATTGGCAGTTGGCTTTTACAGCAGGATAGGCTGAATTTGGTTTTCTCCTTCTCCTCCCCAGTTACTGATCCATGATAACACATTTTTAAATGCCCAAGGTTACACAGATGTGAGCCTAAACTCACCTTGCATCCATTCTTCTCTTCCTCAGACTCACAGCACTACTTTTCTTACCTGATATCCCAAGTATCTCAATGCTGCTTTTCATACAGCCATTCGTAGGACTGTTGCTGCCTTCCCACGACTTGCCGTTAATATGGGTCTCATATAGGTCTTTCTTACCTGTTGTAGAGCAGCACTTACCTAAACTGAACTGAGCGGTTGTGCTGCTTGAAGCAGCTAATAACCTTTTCCTTCAAATTTCACAACTGCAAGAGTTCTCCATTCTGGAATGAGAAAAAAACCAGGAATCATTAGTATGTCTTAAGATTATTTTTGTTTACAATAACATGCATGAACTTCCTAGAAAGATTGAAACTAAGAAATCCTCAACTGAACTTTACATATTGACATTCACTTGACATGGTTAGTGAGCGCACCTCAATTTGCAATTTATTTCCGTAATAGCTTTGTAGAGCTTCTTCAAAGACTTGCCAAGGTATTTCTATGTCATCATCAGTATTTTATTCAAAAATTGGATATGAGAAACAGTAAATGGGCAGTTTACACATGAATAATTATTAGCTTTAACAGCAATACCAAATTATTTCCCATAGCCCTAGTAGAAATAGTTCAACTATTTCACATATATAAAAAAAGTGAAAGAATAAGTCACAAAAAGGAATGCAGATCACAGGCAAGTTTTACAGCCAGAATGCCAACATATCCTCTTTTAAAGAACTTTCACTGGAAGTGGTTACTATTATGAGGAAATACTGCTTATTTAGCACATCTGTAGGGGACAGATACTCCTCTAAAGAAGAAGGGGTTTAATTTAATCATTAAAATAATTCCGTCCAGCAAAAGTTTGCAGTTTCGATTTTGCTAGGCTTTGCAAGACTGTAGTCTTGCCAACTTTTGCTAGACTTTTACTGTTCATTTGTTCAAGCTCCTATATATTTAAGCAGACTATGTGCAAAATGTGGTAAGGATGGTTTGCTCTGCTTGTATTAAAATCCTTTCGATGCTACAGCACTGCAGTGGCATATTGAAATAAGAGAAATCAAAAGCTCAGATCCTGTTTTTCTGGGCTTGTAGAGATGTCAGCTCGTAGAAGCACATGTCATATTGCTATTACTTCTAACTTGCCAAATAACATTTAACAAGCTGAACAGAAAGCACTGTGATAAACAAACAAATGTTACTGGAGTCACTGACGTTTAAAGAGGTGCTAGGTGGGTCAGAAAAGGTGATGGAACAAAACCGATTTGTGCATCATCAAAATTTTATGTTAAAAAAAGAACTCGCCTGATTCCTCTGTTTAAGTTGCTGGGATACTTTCCATTATAAAAGATCTTTGCAACTTTTCCTGTTCTGCAATTAATTCTTGAATTGTTTACAGCAGGCCTTCAGAATTCAGGAAGTCTAGCGAAATGACTTTTATTAGTTCTGTACAAGTTCGCAAGAGGTAAACTTGAAAAGATTTCTCTCCTCCAACAATTTAATAACAGATATGCTTAGCTCCCTTTAGGCACGTAGATGCTAGAGAGCGGTATCTGTATCTCTGGATAAGCTATCTAAATGCAGTGCACAATGGATGGGAGAGGAAAGCATCTGAGGAAGCTGATCTAAAGCAATGATTGTGCAAATTCTTTCATTCTATGTAAAAATTGCTTTCTTGTTCTCATTTTAAAACTGCAAGTGTAGATATATCCACCTCTAAAATACTCTGCTCCATCTCGCTCTAAAAAAGCGGAAACCTTTGGCTCTCGATCATCTCAAAGAGGTCTCAAATGACCATTTTTGACCTCCCAGCAGACCCTCCTTTCTATAATTAGCAACTTAAATAGAAATATCCTTGTCTCTCCTACTGGCGATTGGTTTTCCCCAGTCTCCTTCAGGCTACATAAGGGTGTAGCTGCTACAATAGAAGGGGGGGCTGCTAGCTACATCTGTGTTAAAATTACAACCTTGGTCATGGCTCCACCAGAATTTAGATGAAGCAATTAGCATGTGTTAGATATTTGGCTATAAACAAAGATGTCTTTATAGTGTAAATTTTGTAGTCTAGTTATTGGATCATTACTGAGAAAAGACAAGACAGAGTATCTGTCAGGAAATTGCTGACAATACCACAAATAAAGAAAAAGGTTCAAGTTATGTCTAAAAAACCTCAACAAATAAACAAGCAAGCACAACACAGCTGTTACATTAAGAACAAAAGAAGGAAAAAAGTGGTGGGGGGGAGAAGCTTCACTGTAGAAGAGCTTCACTGGAGTCCTTTTTTGTCCCCAAAAGCAATAGAAATTAATCGTCTCTGCTGGCGTGCCAGAGTTACAGGCTAAAACATTAGTCCTGCAAGTAAATACAAGTGAAGATCTTGCTGTTAGAAAATTCATGTAAAAATCAGTCCAGCAGAGGAGTAAAATCAGACATTTTCTTCCAATTCCAGAAAGCCGACAAAAGAAAGCATTAGATATCAATTCACAGTGTGCATGAATTAATCAATATGGATTTCAAATACATCTCCGTGATAGTTGTATTAAGATGAACAGACAATTATCGCATGGGAAAAGCAGAAGCTGCTAGAGAAACAGAATTTTTACTCTGAAATTCAAGTTTTCTCATCTTTTTAACACTTAATGAATAAAACCAGTATTTAACTATTAATAATGAGACTGTAACTTCAGAAAATTACATCTCACTATCTTTATATGATTATTCCATATATCTTCCACTTTGTGATCTTTTTCAGCATTCCCCAAAAAAACATGAAGCCTAGGTATTCAAAGGAGAGGAAAATTTACCTAATGCTAATCATTACTGTGAACTTTGGTTTTTCATCAGTTACTAAATGTCCTTGGCATTAGAAAATACCACAGTGAAATATAATGTCACAGAACATTAACAATTCCATTTTCCTTACCAATTAAGATGACCTTACCTGCATTTATTATTTATTTGAACAAGAAAAATCTAAACACATAATGTGTATTATAGTCAAACTACAACTGCACATCTCTCAGTTTGATGTGAAGTTGACTGCTTTTGTGCTACATGTTGGGGCTTATTCAGCGTTTGTTCAGTAGAGAACTACTACTTAAGGTACAATTACTGGTATTACATTCTTCATATAGTTCCTTGCTTTCAAAGAGAGCTACATAGTTCTCTAAATGCCTATCATTATCTGAGACTCTCCATAATTAATTTCTGAAGACACTCCAATAAAAATACCCATTGTGCAATCATCAAAACCAGGAATTTCTCTTCTCTTTATGGCCTCCATTTGCATCTCCTACAAATGATCTGCCATTGATTCAAACTCATCATTTAAGAAGTATCTTAGTTTTCACATCATAAAAAAGTAGAATTTGTTTTCATTAAAGGCATATTGTTGAAAATGGTAGTGTGAAAGTATGTGGGGAATCTCCTGTCTCCCCCTCAGCACCCATTTACTGACTGCCATCATACTGTGCTGTAATAAAGTCCCCAAAATGCTGCCTTATAGTAGTGAAATAAGGAAATGAAGTGTGATTACTATTTCCCAGTTCAGCAGTGCCAAACGCTACTAAGGGACTTGAACAGCCTCTGGATGAAGAACAAGGAAAGTTCGGATGAGGAATTAGGATTCTTTCTGAAAAATATTTCAGTATAACTGCTTGTTTGTTTTAATGCTTAATTTTATTCAGAGACAGTGAAAAATCTTAGCAGAAGGACTGCTGTGAGAAGGAAGAGTAGCTGAAGATCAGTTAAATCTGATATATAAATGGCCCGTTTAAGTGACGATAGATACGCTCAAGAACAGTGGTTTACAACTGACAATGTGCTGGTTACAAATTAAAATTTGATACTGGCAAACTCCGTGATAAAAATAAAGTCAAGTTATCTCCAATTCCCTCTTAGCATCCTCGCTAGATGTAGTAAATCACTTTTTCTGCATGAAAACAAGTTGACAAGCAGCTTAAGGACCAGAAAACTAAAGCAGAAATTAACTTAAAGGCAAAATTAACATTGCCAAGGTGTAATACAAAAGTGGTGCCATTACTGGTGCTGTGCAGTGAAGGACTCTTCCAATTCTTTGCTCCCAGACTGCAATATTCAAAAGTCAAGCAAGGAGAGTTCTTGGTATGTGCAGAGCAGCAGTTCTTGTATCCACTGCGATGGGTGGCAATGGGAGTCCAGGAGGAACTGGATCTTCTGCTTACCAGAACCAATAGAAAAATTCCCATTAAATTATGAGAAGCAAGATGACAGCTTGATACCATGAACATCCTCATAATTTCTTTATGTTAAGCCTTCAATTTTTACATCGTGAAAAACAACAAAAGATAAAGGAAAGAAGTACAATACCAAAAATACATTACTTAACTGAAGGCTTATTTCTACCTCTTCCTCCTGAATTTCGGTAAGCCAGTCTCAAATCAGCTGAACTGTAATACATTTTCTTCTACCACTTCTACAGCTGTACCTTATGCAGAAGTGTTAACCCTAAGCTGGACTCCTCCTCTTTTGTGGCTGTTGCAAAATCTGATAGTTCTCAGGATTGTCAGAAAAATGGCTAGAATAAAGGCAAAAAGTTATGTCCAGTAAATGATGATTAAGGCAATAACTAATAACTGGTATATATGGAAAACCCCATTTATATTAAAATACCAGTTCTCATTCTCTGGGAAAAACGCTGCATTGATACCTCAGTGATGGAGAACTCTCTCTTACTAAAGCTGCTTATGAGCAGCCTCTGTGCTGACGCTGTTTCGCTCTCCCAGGCAGTGGAACTCACCAGAACAAGCCTATCCAGACCAAAGTCTGCACTCAGAATGATTTTTTTACTATTATTATTTGCCCAGAAGAAGAATTGTAACAAAATTTGCAAACATTTCCTATGAAAAAATCGCAACGGTACCAGCCATTATCTTTTAAATAAAATTAAAATCTAAAAGCAGGTACCACATGGAGTCTGTCTACAGAAGTCTGTCACTCCCATCAGAAAAATTTTCTTTGCTTGTGTGATCATAAGTGTTGATACGTGTGAAAATAATTTGTGTTCACAGCAAGAAGTTGTAATACATGGCAGTATGTATCCTTTTGCAGAAGCAGATTATTATTTTTGTGTTAGTAGCACACCATCCTTCAGAGTTTACAACCCTTTGTAGTCCCAGAAAGTTTCCCTGCTAAGAGACAGTAATGGCCAGGTGCCTCGTTAGAAGTCATTTACAAGACAGGGACTTATTGCTTGGCGACTTCCCAATATCACAACTCCTTAAGCTTTAGAAAATACCATTCAGTATAACAGTATTAAGAAATGCTTCTGACGGCTCAGAATCTAAAGAAGATCACTGATGTTTTCGGAGCAGCTTAGCAGCTTTCCTGTCCTTTACAGATTAGCCGTTCATGTGAACAGGCTATGGTGGTGCTGACTTCCAATTCCACTGAGCAAAGTCTCGAATCTGTCACAGATCACAAATTCATTGTAAAACAAACATTTAGGCCATGGGGGAAAGTGGAGAATAACTGGCAAAAAAATGATTCCGCAAAAGCTGTACAGAATTTACCATCTGTTTTGTTTTCTATCCAGGTACTTCTGGGCTCTGAACAAGCTTTTGTGTCTTGGAAATTCACCAGTTTTATAGCCATCTGAAAAAATTCCTTGTTGCTATGGCAATACCATTCTTTCACAATGAATCCTTCTTGAAGGTAGAGGACATTGGCAAGATTAAATGTAAATCTATTTTCTTTTTTTTCGGTGATGTGACAGACAAAAGTGGCTGGAGCAGGGAGGATTCCTCACCCCCAAAACAAACGTTACTGGTATCATCTTCATTTGAACAACATAAAGCATCTGTGTAATAGCGTTGTTAGCCATCCACAAAATACATCCATAATCCCCTGAAACTCATGGTACGGTGCCACCGATGCTGTTTTGTGAATGAGTTGCAATGTTCTGAATGTTGCCTTTACGCCTGGAGGTCTGTTTTAATAGAACAGAAGGTTGAGAGAGATCAATAATGATCTCCCCTCCCAAACAGCCCCTTAGTGCAATCTTTGTAAAGGTGATAGGTAACGAAATTAGATGTCTGTGAAAACTGGCAACATCCTTGTCAGGTTCACACAAAAGAGGATGCCTTGTCATTTTATGGCAAACCACAGCAGGTGGAAGCTACCTACAGATACGGGCAAAGTAACGAAGGCTGAAGAGTGTCTGAAAAGAATGTGATAGCAAAGCTCTCTCTCTTTTTTTCTCCTCCTTTTTTTTTTTCTACCTCCTGGTTTGTTTTTTTTTTTTTTTCATGCACCCTCTGCCTGCATATCAACACACCTCCAGCTAAAAGTACCCCTGACCTGACCCTCAAGGTGAGCAGCACAACAGAAAGACAGACATGGCAACGCTTCATACCCTGCTCCCCGCTCAGAGCCCTCCTATAAATACAAACCGATGGCTACTGAAGCCGCTATCGACCCTGCTTGTGTAGAGTGGAAAATAAAATGAAGCCACCCCTTCAGCATTAAGACCTAATCTATCCTTCTGCAACTCAGACATGTGCAGTGATTTATGACCAAATTAATTCCGCCCCTAAAATGCACTCAACATCACAAACAGGCTCAGGGACTACTCAAAAAAATTAAAAACACAGCTCAGCATAAGCATGGCAAATCTCTCTGTTAACCTTATGAGTTTCTTCAAAGGGTAATACCTAATAAAATGAATTTCAAAACCAAAACATGAAAAAAAGCAATTTAAAGATAGCGTACCAATGAGATCTTTTGGTTCTCTAATAAACTGATGCCAGGAGCTGAAAATATAAAGTGTTTGACCGATTGCTTTTCAGTGTGGGTAGCATGGTAGAGATACAGGTGATTTTTTAAAGTCACTTGTGTGCTTTGGCCATCGTTATTGAAAGTACTCCTATTTTGAAGTCTTCAACTTACTGACTAGGTATTTGATTCCAATTTTTATTTTTGAAGCCTGAATCAACTGCAGTTCCAAAGCATCTCTACTGATGTCACTAGCATTACAACCAAACTGCTTTATGCCAGTCAATCAGTAGTTCGGTTTATTACAGCCTATTTTTTCCCCTCTGAAGTTCCATACTCATCTTACTCTATTCTTCTGATGTTGTCATTTTTACAACCTTTGCAGGATATAAAGTTCATTTAGTGTTACGGCCACCTACTGTCAGTGCTCTGCTTGTGCCATGTTGTATCAATAGGCAGCCTGGAAAGAGACCTTTCTGCCAGGGACTGACTGCAGGACATTTGGCAGCAGTCAGAGAGATGGTGTTTAATGCAACTTGTCTGTTTAAGTATTTCTAATGGTGGGGGAAACAAATTGTAATAGCTCGTAATCACGTACCCGAATGAACAGACTCACATCATAGACCTTTGGTCTATGAATACATGATAAAAGCCAAGTTATCCCTTGGTAAGTTAATTTTTTTGAGAGTCTGGAAAGGACTCTCGTAGGAAACAGTGGTTCAAAGCGGCATTAAATATGCTGCAGGCTTTTTATTCTAAGTGGAAATCAGTGACTGTACTCGTTAAGATTGTATTAGAATGATAAAAAGTAATTAAAATAGACTTATTGCCTTTCTAAGTTTTGAGATGCAAATACTCCAGCTTTTAAAAACATGAATTCATCTTTACCAAACAGGTTGCACACATTTAAAAAGTATTATCAAAAACTGTAGAATTTCCTTTTGAAGTATTTTTTTTAATCTTTCACTGTCTGTCGTACTTTTCTGAAACAAAACAGTTAAAATACTCATTAGGCAAGGTTGAGAAGAGAATGGAGGTACAGCCGATTTCTGACACAGGACCAGAATTTGACACCAGAAATCTCTTGTGATAGTATCAAATGTTTCATTCCCCCAGTAATTTTAGCGAGGAGCTCACGGGTGAAGTTTGCACGTGCAGTAACCCTGCGTGTCAGATTGTAACTGCCCATGTGGCCGTAATCCCTTCGTAGAGACCAAGTCCTTGGTTTGAGATGTTTTGGGTAGCTACAGCTTCCCTGGGCAAGCTGGAACAGAACAAATACAGCACGGCGGTGAAGGACTAAGGTCTCCAGCCGTCACTTGCCCGGCCGCGCCGCCAGCGAGGCTGGAGCCGACGGGTGCCCGCAGAGCACCAAATGCACTCGTGCTATGTATGCATGAGGAAATCCTCATTGAAGGAGTTGATTTTGCCTGTATGGAAGCCAACAACAACACTTCTGACTTCCAAGATGTCAGATAAAGCTGTAGGCAACGTATATTTGATTCCAGATGCTTTTTGGTTTGTTTCTTTAACACTGTATTCAACGTAATCAGCGTGTCTCTGAAGGTCAAAGAAAGACGATCATTTTGACGGGTACCTTTAACATACTTTTAAATGAATCCATTTCTTTTAGAGTTATTTGCTACATTGATTTGTGGTTGTTACCATGTGAACACCACTTTAAAATAATAATCTGCTCCATTTTACGCCAGTGGCAGGGAATCCATACCCTTGTTACACAGCATAGACAACAAGAGATAGGAGATACTCACCATTATCTCAACTCTTGTTTTAAGTGCTTGTCCCTCTAACCCCCACCGCCCCATTTCAAGAACCAGAGCAGCACCAAAAAGGGCAAAGACCCTGACGGAGATGCACGGGCAGCTGCACAGCGCTCAGCATCGCAGGGAGGGAGCCAGCCTCCAAGCCAGGGACATCGCAATAACAGTGAAAGCTGAGCTTTGCTATTAAGCACTTGTCAATACAGCATGGTTTGTTGCACTTTTCCCTGTCCGAATGATTGAAGCCAATTAAATTACTGAAACCAAGAGAGTGACTTGTCTTCCAAGTGCTACGCTTGTCTGAGAAAATGAGATAAAACAATACTGACTTTTCTGAAGTTTCATCGCTCGGTGTCTTTAGCTCATATGTAAGGAACTTGTCTACATCTTTCGGGAGCAATATCTCTGACCTGTAACAGGACTTCGTGTGTATCAGCCTTCTAAAGTAAACTTCTGTATCTGAACGGATGCCAGATCTACTCATGCAAAAGTCCATGTAAGTGAAAGTTAAATTCATATTTATGGCTGTCTTACAAGTATCATTTGGCTTAAGGTAACATATTCCTTCAAATGCCCTACTCACAGACACAATGAAAATTGTTTCACGACTAAGAGAGAGTTTCTTCCCTCCTGAGAAACGAGGTCAGTGATTGACTTGTTTCCCTGATATGAGCAGCAAATGCTATATGCATAAATGTTGTATCACGATACCAAGGCAGAACGTTATTTTAATTACTGTGAAATACTCTGTTGCAAGTAGAGAGTGGCTCTCATGGCAAATACGAACCTGGATTTCAATCATGTAGTGCCTCCATCCAGAATTTTGCAGTCAAGATGACTAAAGGTACTGATACAAATCTGACCTTAAGTGACATGAGAAGAATAAGAATTTTTTCACTGAAGCTTGGAAGCCCAAATCTAACTTTCCTTTAGAAATGCTGGTTTCAGATACTGACTTAGAAGTACACTTCAAAAGGATCACCAACACCCACGCACCCTTTTCCTCCATACAAAGAACTGCCACAGCATATTTATTTCTTTTATGGGAATCTTATTTATCACTGGACAAGCACTATACAAAGAAATAGGATATCTCTAATGTGTTAACCTAGAGTATAAACTTCAATCACATTAGGGAGCTGAAGGCAGGGATTTAAAAACCGTCTCACTTCAGCTCTTTTGAGAATCCTGCACCAAACCCATAATTCTGTTTATCACCTGCACTCTCCTAAAGGCATCATCTGAAAAGGAATAAAACCAATGGGACTCTTCCCATTTACTTTAATGGGCTTTGGATCAGTGCCCAAACATGTTAAGTTTCAGAGATAAATACATATTTAATTCAGTCAAGTTTTCCAAAACAGCTTCTGTTGAGATCAATAGCAAACTTACTGGTCTTCTGGGAAAAGAGATGAGGCCCACGCTCACCACTCTGCTGTACTGCTGAAAGCTTAAGCAAAAATAACCTGGATTTAGGCAGCGGTAATACCAAACACAATTTAAAATATTTAACTTTCTTCTGCTAATAGCTGTCACTAACTACTGTTGCGACACTGTCTCATGAGAATAACCATCACTAATACGTTAACTGTTCCCAAAAGCCGTTTAAAGGATTAACACGTACGACTACCTGGAAGACAGCATCACACCTCCCCACTGCTCAGCTTTAAAGTAGGTTTGCCTTCAAAAATAAAGGCTAAAACAAGGACACAGCTAAGCTTATCATGAAAAGCAATTTGATTAATGCACCGGAGCCCACAGCGGGCATGTGCCAGCTTTGGACCGAGAGGCTGCCGTCCTGGACCGAGCAGCGTTAGCTGGGCTGCCGGCTCTGCCTTCGGTAAGAAATTAATGGGGTGGAACAACGTTTTGGTTTAATGGGATGACGAGAACCTTAAGAAATACTCACTTCTATCCCAATTGACCTGTCGTTTTTGTTTACCTAGCGACCACTTTTGAAGCAGAGTTCAGAGCTCTGTGTTTGAAACCGATGTGCTACACGGGGTTCGTGATGATCTTGTCCTGCGTGGCTCCATGAGGAATTGCTTTGTCCTGTGCCCTTTTCCTTTCTGCCCACAGGAAAGGAAATCAGAAGCAACTCCTGTAATCCTCCTTAGTCAGCACAGGGGCTGCAATTCAGCCCAGCCTTTACCCAAGGCACACTGTGCAAATGCAAAAAAAATTCCTCAATCTATCACTAGCTGAACAGGCGTACGTGAACAAAACAGCTGTAGCCTAAAAGCAGTCTAGTCTAAACCAGAGAAATATTGTGACATTAAAAGCTCTGGAAATATATGGTAGAACATCTAGAAAGCTTTTAATCTGGATGAGTTTGAGATAAGGCTATTGTCACTTACAGGAGTGGTCACAAGCACGTTGCAACTCAGTAATGTATTATCCAGTCTGCGTGTGCTGTATCTATACCAAAAACATTATTTGTGGCCGTTTTACAAACATTCTTTGTCACTCTGCGTATTTTAAATTCGAGCTTGCTCAAGTCTTAAAGGAAGAGAACGCCATAAATAATGTTTTAGAAACTTCTGAGATTGACCAAAAAAGCTTTTCTCTAAGCAAAGGTGACACTAATTTAAAGTCCAATATACTGCCGTCTCCTAGGGCTAGAAGCAGGTGTTGTGGGAGGGCAGGAATCTTCTTTGTTCAAGAGTATAGAGATTTAATTTCAAGCCCCAAGGACTGAAATAATCAAGCCTAAGTCACTGGTACAAGCAAAGCTGTCGCCCATTTGCACCTCAGACCTGCATTGCTCTGATCTGGGGCAGATGTGCAACAATTGCTTTCCATTTCTGGGAGGCAGGAAAGGGCATCGCTACAGCAGATCAATTTTTAAAAATTGGCCTCTGCTTGAAACTCCTCAGGTTTGAAATTATGTTTAACTGATATGAAGAAGAAAATGTTTTGTGCGAGCATCAGGCAGTCAAAAGGGAAAGTACCCTCTGCTCCCACTGTGCTGGCGGATACGTCTTTCTGTCACCCTCCGTAATAATCATCTCTCTGCCTTTTCACACCCTCTAACCGCGCAGCCGTCAGCCAAAGCCAATCTGCCTCTACCCTGCGGTTAAGACCCTCCTGTTGATCCTTGCCATACCATTTACAAACCTACCTACATACTCACGTGTAAGAACTGCTTGTTTCATTTCGCTATGCCATTTCTTTATTTTAATTATCTAACTTATAATTAGAGTTTCTCAGAGCAAGGATAATTTTTCACTGCTTAGAAAGCAACATGCATCTAGTATGTGTGTAATTGAGGTCCTAAAGTCATTAAGGCAATAATACAGGACAACTGTAAAAAAATTATTAGAGAAAACACAGACAGAAAAGAGGGGATAGAGATCTTGGGGGGGGGAGACAAAACCAAAACCAACAAAAATTTAAAGTTCTATTCTTCAAGCCTTTGGCTTAATTACTTAACTCTCCTCAGCTTGCTTTACTTCACAAAAGTTGTCCACTGATTCTTATATCCATGCCACAAAGTGCTAAAACAGCTCTGAATTAATGAATGCATATCTGATGTTACCCATTATCGTGTTACTATGTAACTATGTTCTTGTAGGAGTAAGTTTTAAAATTTACATGATACTGGAAAAAACAAGTTTTGACCTTGTAAACAACTATGCACTTGAGATTTATTTCTTTAAAAGCATACGTAAACCTGAATAGTTCTACTGAATTCAGCGTGACTGACGTCTCGAATCTTTGCAGGATTTGGTCTGGAAAATTACACATGCAAATTATTCCACAACAAGATATTTTGCAGGTTGACTTAAACTTGAGAATGAGCCAAAATGCTAACATTATTTCAGTACAATATGTAAATTGGTTTGAATAAAGCCCGTTCAATAGCGAGAAAATATTTTCCAGTAGAAATGATAAGACAAACACTCAACCATATACTGCAGAGAGCAGTATTTTCTGAGCAGAAACTGCATCTGAGGATGGAAACCAGCTTGTTGTTTTCTTCCTATAATCTGACCTTGCTCCTTAATGAATAGCAAAACTCCCGGCAGAGAAAGAATTAGGGCTTGAGTTTTTAGAAAAAGTACCTCTTAAAACATTTCTGTCAGTTTAGGCAAGCACTTGAATAGTCAATTACTTTCCCCAAATTTATCCAGAACAGGTATTAAGCTGGAAAATGTAGGAAATGAGGTTGTCTACAGAGATTTCTTGCCCTTCAGATTCAAAAAGGAGATTAGAGTAAAGCCATGTCAGAATAGTGGGGTTTGTTTTTTTTCATATCCAAAGAAACACAAAATATTTTTTTCATTTTTTAGTCCAAGGGAAAAAGAGCCACGATTGCCATGATTAATGTTTTGACACCACCTGATCCAATCAAGCATCCAGCTCTCCTGCTAATTGTCATTTGCATTTGGCTTCACAGATGCAAAGGAATGTCTGATAGAAGTGCGAGATCAAGTTTGGGGTCAGTACTTATTTAATCTGAATTAATGACTATCAAACCTTGGGGACAGCACATGCTTAGCAAGAAAATCCCTGCAAACATCAGATTCTTCTCTGGCCTCACACTTGCATTGCTCTTTTTAGGGTTAGAACAGAAAACTTGTACAGAAAACCTTAAATTTGGAAGAGGGTAAATAACTAACAAATAACTTCACTGGACCCAAACTATTTGGTTTACACCAGATCTGGATTTGATCGCTCTCAGTTTTAAAACACTCCAAGAACATCCAAATGCCTAGAAACTTCAACTGGATGTCAGTGAGAGAAATGATTCAAAACAGACAAAAAAACCCCATAAAAATAACCTCATTGATTTCAGTTACTTCGATGAAAAACACAGGACAAGCTAGAGAGATGGGATCCTAGTTAAGACGTAAGAGCTGTATATGGATGAGATCCCAAGTAATGGCTGAAAATGTTGCCTCTAAGAAAAAAGGGAGTGCACTGTAAAAACTAATAGCATGTAGCAAAGGCAGTTTCACTCTGTATATAGCATTCTTTATACACACCTTCCTTTGTAAGAGGAGGTTTATTTTTCTTCCAGCTTTGCTTGCTTCTTATTTCTTTTTAGCTTGCCTTCACTGCACACTCACTCACAGAGTTGCCTTGCTTTTTGTTCATGATCATTAATTTCTTTTGGGAACAGGCTCTTCTCATCAAATACAGCTTTCAAGGCTACAAAACAGGAGTGAATTCCACATCAAAATCAGTTATACATTTGGTGGGGTACACTGAAAATCAGGCTGCTGGAAGAGGAAGGAAAAAAATAAAAGAGGCAGACCTCAAGCACTATACTTCACAGAGAACAACACTGAATTTTCTGCTTCCAGTTTTGCTGACAAGTTCAGCTTTTTGGTAATTTTTCTCCCAGTGAGGGAACCGAGGCTTGTTCAGTCCTGAGGACCACGCTGTGTTCGTCTCTCCCTTGCAACCTTTGAGTTCCCTGGCCAGGTCTAACAAATCTGATGGAAGAGTAAAGATCTCAGAGAACTTAATTCCTACAAAACAGGAAAACAGAAGGACTGGATGGAGGAGAAAAAGCCTTTTCCTTGGAGAAGTGCAGCAAGGTAACTTAGGTGCCTATCAAAGAGCAGGGGAGAACAGCCCTTCTTTGGAGATGCCTCCGTTCCTGGGAAATCCTCAGCCAGAGCCAGCATTTTGTTGGGTACTGAAGTCAAACCCAGTAAATCTCAAGGGCCTCCCTCCCTGTACGTGCTGCCCATACCAAAACCCTTTCAGTGTCCAGCAGAACTTTGCTTTTTACTTTTTGAGGGAGGCAGTTAATCCCCTGCTTGACTCCAGGAGACTAGGCTGGCTTTTTTTTTTTTTCCCCCCCTTCTCCAAATCTCAGTTCTTTTAGTTTATTGTAACTTCTATCCTGCCATTAAGGACTCAAAAAAAAAAATCAAATTATCCTCTATTGAAACAAGAACATTAAAACTGTTCACTGAATGTCTGCATGACTGAGCAGGTTTACCCTGCAACCATTTATTTACATGTACACAGCAGGCTGATCTTCAGGGATTCCTCCAGTCCCAGACTAAGGACAAGATTCTTTCTTCTCATGTGCAAATATCCCTCCCACTAAAGTCAGACTAGTTCATGAATAAGAATTAAATGATATTCACTGAGCTGTTACTATGACACCTGATAGTATCTCATTTGAGCAGTGTAGGCTGGAAGTCCATACTACTGCCTTTGGGAAAGAGGCCTGAGGAATTGTTAAGAATTTCATACACTCGTATATTGTTAACAAGATGATGAGCATTAGCTCATCAGAACATGGATGAGCTGCAGAGATCAAAATTGCTGAAACCATTTAAGCTGAAAGTTCACTTGCATTTAACAAGCTATGAATCCAGTAGGCGAAGACTGAATTTTATTCCCAAGTGATTGTTAACACTGTAGAGACCATAAAAAAAAAATAATATCAAAGGTACACAATATTCACTGAGCCCTGCTCATTACTGCTTAAGTAGGAAACGATACCATTAGTGCAGAGGAGGAAACCAAGAAGCAAAAAATTCAAGACAGGTTTTTATCCAAACTGTGGAATCTCACTTTACAGCTAAAATTGCAGGTACTTAGCTCTTGGGAAAGCTACAGGAGTTTGTCTACTGATTTCAGTAAGCTTAGGATGAGACTTGCAATATTTTAAAGAATTAGAACTTTAAAGATGTAAACTGCATTTCTGGCTTCACTTAAAAGGTACATTAAACTGAAAAAAAAAAGCTAATTAATATATTATTGGGGCTTAATACTTAATTTCAGATACAAGAAAGCAATTTAAACACACTGAAACGTGAACAGTTTTGACTAGGACTTGTTAAAGTTAGCTGCAAAAATAATCTGATACAAATTTACTGATACCCAGATCCACAAGGCAGTAGAGTGCTGCTCTTGGCTTTAATGAGAGATGGTTCAAAGTCTCAAACAACAAATCAGTTTGCGGTGCCTATGTCTGCAGCACAGCCGTTGCAGGAAAAAAATCTCAATAATCAGTGCGCTTGAGGCAGGACTGTGTCCACAATACAATAAAAATACTCGGTGGCACAAACTGGACCGATGTGAGAGAGATTTGTATTAACAATCCAGCTGTTTCCTCTCTATATAGTGGTTACTGAGAAGCCAAGTCCACTTAGCAATAAAATACAGATTTACTAACAGCTGTGCTTATTTAGTTTGATAACAGTGATATTCACACATAGCAATTTATGCTCCATTCAAGTTTTGCTTTTAAAATTGCACTGCCCACCTATTCTTATGGCATTATTGCTCATTTATCTCTCATTTTGAGCAACTCACAGTAATGTGGAAGTGCAAGACTTATTCTTCTTTTCCTTGACAAGGATGACTTTTGGATAGTTAAAGCTAAAATAGTGGGAAAGTTCTGAAATGCTGGAATCGTCTATATTAAAAGCACAATATTTTACACCTTGCCTTTCACAGGAAAAGCAGAGAGAGGTGGGGAGGGACGTGGAGCAAGAAAGACACTGCTAATGAAATCCTTATGGCGAAATAATATCTCTTGGTCAGACGAAAACAGGCACTTGATTAAAAAAATAAAAGCTCACATGACAATTAATTCAGCTTCAAAGTATTTCATTTAAAGACTGCACATTTGGCCTTGCTGAGTCAGCTGCAAAGCATCTAATGCAATCAGGTTCTTTCACCTCATTTCTTTCCATGAGCTTAGCTATTGACCTTTCCTATCCATCTCACCGAAAGCTGATAGTGTCTCACAGAAAAGCCCCAAATACTGACCTTCAGACAGCCGATATCTGTATCTGCAAACCATGATCAACTGAACGCTATAGCGTGCATGGTTATAAGTGTCATATATCCTTCATACCACAGTCAGGTTGTCAGCTGTTCTGTTTTGAGAGGAGGTTTTCTAAAGAACAGGGAAAAACTGCAAAGCAAATTGCAAAGCCATCAGAAAGCCTCATCAAGGATGCGAAGATGCTAATGAATGCACAAGTCAACTTCTTTAATGAATCACATTAAGCAGTTATACAAACCTTGACAAGAGCCTGCTTGACCTGAACAGTGAAAAGGTGTCTCTGAACCACGACAACACCTAGACAGCAAATACCTCTTTTAAGGAGACTGATACCGCTGACATTTTATTGGGACTTTGTTTGCTGCTTTAGTAGGAACACCTAAAGCAGAATGTTGTGTCTGAATGTACTTGGTAAAGACAGGCTGCAGAAGTAATTGGGTTTTTCCAGCCTTTTTTTTAGTATTACGTTTACTTTCAAAACATTGCCAACTTTGTTCCTTTTCACAAAAAATGTCTTTTTAATGAGCAATTAAGCCATCACCAGGCACTTACACATTCAGTGCTGGTCAGGGAAATGAGGAGTTGCCTGATGGTTCTGGGTTTTGACTGTAACTATGCTAAGGAGAAAATTACTTCTTAAGTTAGCTGAAACAGCTTCTTGCCCCACTCTCATGCTCCCATCTTCAGTCATTTGACAGTTGAGATTATGTTTTCCATACGGACTGAGGGAAGTATCTCATCTTATTAAACATCATACCTGGGCAGCAATCATCTGGTACAATATCCAAATATCATTTTCCTCTCATACTCTCGGATGTATTTTTTTAAAAAGCTGTTCACAAATTAAAATCCTTTTTCTTCGGTCAAACACATCCAGAAGTCAATATTTCAGACTCATTTTTTCAATTAACCTGTAAAGCCTGATCCACTGCCTGATGAAAGTAGTTCTGTTTTTTCCAATCAAAATCAGTGGGTTACAGAACATGCCCTTACAAAGTAAGAAGTTGTTGAGATAGGATTATATGTCTTACTACTTACTTGAAGCCTCAAATCAGGTGCTGAGCAATAAATCTTGGAGTTCTCTATTACCTTCATCTCATTTTAGCACAGATGGTAAAAGCTAGTGACCTTTATTTTTTGCCTTTCTGTGCTGAGAGCTGGAGTAATGAGAATATAATGAAGGTCTACTTCTTTTCCAACAGGCTAGGAAGACTCAGATTTTCAGAGCACCACTCCTCTGTCTTTTCCCTAAAGTATTTCTCAGGGAGAACAAAGTCAGACTCGTTCGTGCCATCAATCTCCTTGAGGGCTCCAATATTCAATGACCTAAACGTGCCTTAAAAATCCATGTTTACTGAAAAACCAAATGCAACTGTGCTTCTACAATAACTTAACTTTTCTCATCTAATCTTCATAATATTAGTCTACCAGGCAGACAATACAGTTACAGGCAAAAAATATTCAGGACCTCTAAACAGCTGTGCAGGATAAAAACATAATTTTTTTTTTTGCTCCTTAAGACACAGTCAGTTCTTTACGATCTTTTAGGAGAAACAAAAAGTTACCTTTCTTTCCTAAAAGCAGCTTCCACTTCAGTTAAAAAGCCAAAACTCTGCCTGCTCTAGATGGGATCCCTCCCAAATGCTGGGAAAGTGGGCCAGCCTCTTGAAAATAATTAATAGTGTTAATTACTGCGTTGTTTTGTGAAAACAAGTCTGTACCGAGAAAAATTCAGGTGCTATGTTTCATTTGTTGCTGAAATATTTAGCTGTCATTTGAAACAATGATACTAAGAGAGTCAATTGGGAATCAGTTTGGGCCCCTATCAAAACCAAAAAATATCTGTGAAATAAAATGTAAAAATGCCAGCAGAAATAAATCTGTGCCTGCCCCCGAGTCACATCACTCATGGACTCCCCAAACGCAGCAAACGGAGCGCAAGCATCTCCCTCAAGGTCAGACTCACAGGAGGAATCTGTACGTATTGATCTGAGGAGCAGTTCGCCTCCATTTGCTCACCATTGTCTACATTTAGATGCTGCACGTGCTGTTGCCTTCAGTCTTTTTCTTAGCTATAGAACTGCGAGATTCATCCGTACGTGAAAAGCATTTGGAGGGATATTTTTAATATACATACATTTTATATATTTTTTAAAAAAATATTTATATAGTTATATATGTATGTAAATATGGCATGAAGCAGACCTTCAGAGGAGAATGCAAAATAAAAGTTTTATTGCCTCTCAGCTATGCAGTAAACTTTAAGCAGCCACAAGAACACTTAAGTAGTGCTCTGCTTTTAGATAGATACCTTTTATAACATGGCTGAAGAGGTTTGAAACTATAACTAGCCTTCAGTAGGAAGGCTCTTACTCTTTTTTTTTTATCCATTCTGGAAAGAAAAATTAAAAAACAACCCCAGAATATTCTGTGATTAGGTATACATGTAACAAGGGAAATTATGTCAAAATAGCTGTTTACCACTTCACTGGTTCATGTTGGTTTGGCATTTAAAAGTTTCTTTCCTCCGTGAATTCTTCCCAGAAAAAATGAAACACTTTTTGGCTAAAGTATAAACCAAAAATCCAGAGGGTAGCATGTATTCTAGCCTTTCCCTGAGATGCCCCCCCTTTCAGAAATACCTGCTGTTTCCACAACAGGATGAAGGGATGGGACATACAAATGTGTTTGCAAGTCTATGCAGCTTCTGTTTCTGCAAGCATAAGCAACAGAACCAGTTGTAGCAATTTATGGTTAGATCAAGAACCCCTTTAAATCCAACAGAAAGTTTCTTCATGATTTTGGAGGGCTTCAGATCAAGTAAATAGCCATTTGCAAGTCATATGTGAAATGACCTACTCATACAAACGCAAGCGAGATGTTTAGCAAGTGAGCCAGAAATTCAACTTGCATAATAACGCTTCTAATCATCTTTTTTTAATGATGTTTTAATTATGTAAAAATTAGTAACTGGTCTAGAGGTTTATACATTACCATAAATGTCTCCAAAAAAGAGTATGCTCTCAGAAACGCCTCACATCACTGCAGAACTGGAAACTAGGACATGTTGATGTGATCCCAAAGCAATTTTTACTAAAAGCCCTATTTCTGAGGAATCTGGCTGTAACAAAAGAGAGAATCCCTCATGAGGCCACTTTCTAGTAAAATATTTACAAGAACACCCAAAAGCCAGTTTCTTTTTCATGTGCTTGTAAAAATGTACCAAAAGTGGAACAACTTGATCTATTTATCTTTAGGTACTTCTAAAACTCAGAGAAAAAAGACCTCTGCCATCCCCTCCCTAAAACAGTCTGCCAAGGCACCCACTGGGCTGCAAGGTGGAAGAAGGGGCTGGCACCTCCCCGTGTGAGTTACCATGGTTGGGAAGAGGCAAAAAAATGGCAATTCCTTGGAAAAATGCACACAAAATGGCACTTGTTTAGCAATTTGCTATTTTCCTATCAGAATATTAAAAACTATGGTGTTGGGCCCAATTCAGGTCTGATTTCCAACTGCTTTATTGAGTGAAATCTAAGGGGAATGCTCTGAAATTAGATTCTAGATTTAAAGTATATTGAAAATGTTTTTCACTCAGTGTTCTTTTCAGCTGCTGCTCGGTCTTTAACAAATACTTTATCTCATATAGAAATAACCCCACATACAGCAAAATTACCTTCAATTTTAATTCATGTTGATGATTCAGATGGTACTGCTACGATTAAATATGTGAATGTTATCTAAAAAGTATTTTCATACTGTAATTGTTTCAAGATTTTATGTTTAGAAAATGTAATGCAAGGAAGCATTTTAGTACAATTGCATTTTACTCTGCTTGTATTTCATATAATCTGTCCTAGAGAAGGTTATTGAAGAATGAAATGCTTAAAAACATACCAAAGCAATGAAGATTAATACATCTTATTGTCGCAGGGCTAAATACTATCTTTCATAATAGCATCTAACAAACCACGCATCATTTTTGAGAAAACAGAGTCCATAAATGTAATAATAAAGCCATGTACACTATATCAGCAAACAGGCATCACGCTGTACCATCCCCTTTCCATTTCAAGGAGACACTTTCTAGCACATAGACAACATGCACTCAGCACCTGACATCTAGGCAGTGCCGGAAAATTCCATTTGCTCTTAGCGTATCGCATGAATCTGTGTTCCTAACTGGAGGATGGGCAAAGCAAAGCATGAAAAACTGGAGAAAGCACATGAATTTACTTAAAATATAATTTCTGTCACGTTAACAAACAAATGGTTCAAACTGGAGACAATTTCAGTGCTTTATTTTAACTCAAAATCTTGAGGTCTTCCAACATTCTGAAAAAAAATTGGGTCTGAAGTGTCCTATATTTTTGGCTTTTTATCCAATTTTGACATAATAGGTCAAAGCATACCACTGCATAAACCCACCTTTTATAAGTTACTTACAAGTAAAATTACTGTTTATCCTCCATACCCAAACTAGGAGATTCCTCTTCAAGAAAAGGAGTTGCTTGTCTTTGTGTCTTCATCCTCATCAGCCTTTTTTCTTGTACTTGTTTTTTGCAACATCCTTCCTGCAAAAGGCAAGAAGATTTTCAATTTGCTGATATTCTTCCTAAAAGTATAGAGTTGCTTGAAGCTTGAATAATTTCTTGTAGTCTTCAAATAAAATAGGCAGACTCTCCTATATATAAATATATCAGTTGTCATCCTTTTCCCGAAAGAAGAAAAAGACAAAGCAAGCAAGCACATATCTCCCTTGAGACATCTGTAGAGCTATAGTATTTATTTCTACCATGGCAGTTCTTAAGAGTGTTGGTTTTAAAAGCCAGAATAACTACCATACCACAGCTACTTTTTATTTGTATTTCATATTTCTACACAAGTACTGCCTAAAGAGGGAAAAGCTGTTCCTAAAATATTCCAGCCTTCCACAGAAAGAGCTGGTCCAGCTGAACAGAAAGAGCCCCTGAGCATCGTTCCAGTAACACAGAAAGGGATGTGAAGAAGAACCAGTAATGAAGTCACCCATTAAGAAAATGGGAAGTAACTGGGCTGGTTTTTTGCTGTTAAAAGAAATATGTTGATGGATGCAAGTGCTCCCCGTGGCACTAAGAGCAACACTACGGAGAGAATGGGTACAGCGTCAGGCCCCCGCACACAGGTCTCCGGGGAGGTGACACAACTGGTGTGGCTGGGAGATGCTGGGCAGGAGATGGGGCTGGGTGCCTTCTCCCTGCGACCCAGACAGCAGTCCCGGTCAAAAAAGAAAATACCTAGGTACCTGAACACAGACAGGAGGAGTCTGAAAGCTTCCCGAGGACCGCTGCTTACTGCTTGTAATCCTGGCCCTGGAGGATTGATAAGGAAAAGTCTCCGCTAATCCCTTTTTGTGGTGGGGGAGAAGGAAATAGTTTTTCTTTAGCTGCCTGGTTGAACACTCCTTAGAGTCAGTGAAAGGGCTCCCGTGGACTTCACTCAATACCTTAGAGCTGAAGTTTGAAGCTTTGCTCCCTTTTCCCTTTGCTAAAAAAAAAAAAAAAATGAAAAAAAATAAAGCCACAAGTGAAACTCAATTCCTTTCAACTTGTCCTATCAAATGAGAGAACAAAAAAAAAATAAAAATGAAGTGGACTGATTTTCTTGCACTCTACCTATATATTCCATACTTTCACTTGCCTGACCTATTAGGAGATACTGACTCGCTTTCTCAGAAGCCACGATAAGAGATCCAGCTCCAGCACGAGCATCACACCCTGCCATCAGCTGCCTCCCCAGAGTATTGCAAAGCTTCCACGGGAAACACGGCTTGTTCCACGCTCCTCCTAACCCACCAGTGTGGCCAAACGGGCAGGCTGAGCAATTCTACATTGAAGCAGCCTCTGTTGTGCATGAACTTACTGTTCCAGTCACTTTTTAAATATCGAATGGGACAAATCTGCCAATAAATTTCATCCACATGAAATACATAGTGTAAGTTCATTGCTAGAAGCATTCATTTCCCAGAGCAATGTGAGATGTGAGAGAGTTATAGCACAAAAAATGTTCTGTCAGAAGTTTAACCTTTATCTTCTGTTCAGGAATACTGTGATCCAAAGTAAATCTCTGTGTAAACAGTTTTCTTCATAGAATTGAAAGTAGCTGGTGAACTGACTATAGATGGAGAGAAAAAAAAAAATCAATAGCCCTATGAACAGATTTCTTTGAACAAGGTAAATAAATCCACAGCTTTTCAAATCATTTTGTAGACGTATGATGCAGATTCAAAGAATGCCCAGTAAAAAACCCCAGAGAATGTATTTTACATTCTCAAGACAGAAAACAGCTGAAGATACCAATACAAAAATCAAAATGTGCTGTGACATATATCCTATGCAACCTCACTGACTTTGGAGCAATTTCATGGGCTATAAATCTGTACATATTATGATTCTACGTTTGTTGCCAGACTGGGTTTAGATTATTTAAATTCCCTGTCAGTATCAGTTATGATCAAATCTTTTCACATAAAAAGTGAAACAGATCCATTAACAAGACTTAATGCTTTGTTGTTTGAAAAACTATTCTAACGTGCAATTAGAAACTCCAAGATCTCTAACTGAACCAGGTTTTTTAAGAAGAGAAAATTAAAGATTGTTACATACTTAAATCAGAGCCATTAATAACACCCCCTTTTCCCTAAAACTCATTTTATTCATTATAGACAAATTGAGCCAAGCCAGTGTGCAGAAAATACTTTAAAACACCTGTCAATGAAATATTCCTTCTACCGTCTAGAAAGAAAAGCCTCGTAATAGCTTGCTGAAATCAATGTCAGTCATTAAAATCGCCTGCAGACATTGTGGGCCTTCTAGAAGTCCTTCTTTAAGCACAACCACGTTGCTGTTTTAGTCGCTGCATATCTACCCGAGATATTCCCAGCTTTTATCAAGGAGCTTGTGTTTGTAAATAGGCATTACAAAAACTTGCAGCTAATTTTCCCATTTTTGTACTTAACTGCTTTATGAATCCCAATCTCTTTTGAAGAGAATATGCACATTCGTACAATTTTATTATAATGAGCTAAATTCTGCCATCCTTCATCATGATAAAGAGAATCATATCCCGGAGATTAATCACTGAATTTCAGTGGAACCATTCATTGACTAATGATCAAACTCAACAAACAAGGCGGCAGATGGTGGCCATATGAGATTTCTAGTGCCTTCTTTAATGAGCACAAAACACAGTCTCTACCTCATTTGCACATCCCAGCCACTACATCAATGAGGCGTCTACACACAAGCAGCTGCCTGAACGGAAAAAGCGTTGCCTAATTACAGGGCCAGGTCCTCAGCTAACGTAAATTGGCCTTGCTCCTTCTCCATCAGCAGAGATGGAGAATTTCTGTCACCTAAATATCGGGTTTGTGACTTCTGGAGAGGGTCTGCAGGATC
This sequence comes from Haliaeetus leucocephalus, assembly GCF_000737465.1. Classification (NCBI taxonomy): domain Eukaryota; kingdom Metazoa; phylum Chordata; class Aves; order Accipitriformes; family Accipitridae; genus Haliaeetus; species Haliaeetus leucocephalus. Next base: position 681,648 of record NW_010972798.1, read on the forward strand.
AGCAGCAAGCACCTTGTCCAGGGAGCTCCAGGGCTGCAACAACCAGCGGCACTGGTAATAACTCTACACCAGATTACTCGGGATACCAGCAGCAGGCTGAAAAACAGACCCCTAAAAGCTCAATAAGCTTATTGTTCCTTTGACATATCAGTGACATTCACAGTATTGTAAGCCTTCCTCATCTGAAATATTTAGCTCCTTAGAAGCAGTCAAACAGATACGCATCCTGGCTGGCATATACACGCGGTAGATCACTAATTTATTTCTTACGGCCCTCCTGGGTGCCGTGTGTGCCGAGACAACTGCATTCCCAGAAATGGGCATAAATATCTGTATTTATTTTCCCATCACACTGACTGAGGAGTTGGGGAGAGGGAGCCAGCGTAAGAACCACATAGAGAAAATGGCTTGACAAATACTCTCGGTACGCTTCCTTCAGCGGAGTACTCGACATTATTTCTCATCTACTGTGCTATAGTTTAGAGTGGGCCATAATTACGGATTTCCAGCTGGCACGATGATTATTATATATTAGATGTTAGTCTGTAAAGACTGTCAAACCAATGAAATTTTCAGGTTTTGAGTAGCCTCCAGGGTAGGGCTCTGCAAGGTTTCACGAGCAGTTAGTGTTATTTATAGTCTAGAACTAAACAAGGCAGAAATTAAGGGAATGCTCCTCGCTGAAGGTAATGATATGAAAATGCTGATGCAGGTCTGAGACAGTAGACAGAAGCAATAGCCTTGAGAATATATTGAAAGTGTGGAGGTGAACAGAGTGAGCACCACCTCAAGGCTGCTTTTTGTCACTCTGACAGGACAAAGTTGTAAATAATCCCCCCCCAGTCTACACTCAATTATCAGTAATTTGGTAGCACCCGGGATATTATATGCATAGGAAAATACAGCACGTCACCTCCAGTTCTCAACAAAACCACTTGGATAAGCTGCTTTTTCACCAGGTTTGGATTGCAGAGGCTTTGGAGGATTGAAGCACAGTTTCAGGTAGGTATTTTCCATACTGCTATTGCAAACAACTTTTCTACCATTGCTCCCTAGACTAAACAACACTAACTTTAAATGAATCAGCCAATCTTGAGCCAAACTTACAGCAAAGAAAAAAAAAAAATTCTTACCAAACCTAATACATACATGTGCTATATGAAAGTTCACCTTAAAAAGGTTAACAGAACTTGCATTCCTATATGGGTTGTAACACTGGTCACTGAAAAAAAAAATAAATGGTTTTTATAAAGATCAGACTATTAAAATATTGGTAAAGGTGTTCTACGGAAGTGAGAAATGGGTCTTAAGGCCTTTGCTGTTCTGTATATCACTAGCAACTCCCATTCCCCACGGTGTAACCCCAATCTTTGGAAGGGAAAGGGTTTCATTTCAGGTTCTTATCTCAGAACGGGACCAGCGTGTATCACCTAAGGGTAATGCAGAGCTGTGGCATGAATGTGAAGCGCTGCATTACAAGGTGTTACATTTGGGACCATCTCAGAAATGCTCAGTGCTGACTGCCTGGAAGCTTTGAACTAATTTCCTGCCTGGATTGATTCCTTCAGTCTTTGAGACAGGAGGATGGGAGAATTGAGAGGAGCGGAGCATTTCTCCCTGCCCCTCTTTGGCCAGTAATACAGTGCATTCCCAAGGGCTTTCAGTCCTGCCTCCTTAAAGTCAAGGCACGAGCTTCAGCTCCTTTCAGTGCCTGTGTAATTGCCAATTCTATTAGCAAAAATTGAACTTGCAATCTTCAGTATCAAAAAAACATCTAAGTTAAAGGCTGAAACGCTCTACCTGCTATCTTTGCTACAATGAGCTGCTACGGAACACACACCAACAGAGCCAGGGAGTTCTTTAAACAGCCAAAACCATACCGATTCAAAATAAAACCGGTGAGGAATAAAGATTACATATAGCACTACGTTTGAAAACTTTTTAAAATTTTTTTTGTGAGTACATGTACTTTCACGCGTGATGTGCTACACAGAAAACGTTATTTGGTGCCTGTACAATGAGAAGCACCCGACTGTCCTTTCAGTCCCTGTAAATCACACACATCCCTACACACCTCTGGGGAAAAAAAAAAGCTTCTATTTGAAAAAAAAACTTGTCCACAGTACACAAACTCAACATAAACATACATTTGTCCTTGACTCTCAAAATGATCCGATTTGGTCGCGTCTGGTAGGTATTACAGCTTGGTCACCAGCCAGCGCCTCGGTCCTCCCGCGCAGTGACAGAGCCAGTCTCCTCCGATAACGAGGGCACGTTCCCGGCTGATCTATGAGGCAATAAACATTCTGCTATCTGTAACGAGAGTACGTGGCAGTAAAATGCAGCACGGAGGGTACGATACCGATACCGACCCCCCTTTCCCTTCTTCAGCTCGAACAGAAAATTGCTTCACGGTATTCAGGTGGAAGGCTGTAATTACCCTCATAAAAGATGCACAAATAAACCAGTCACAAACAAATTAATCTAGTCACGCCTTACTATTACAGAGAAGTGTTTTATCAGTATTGTCTTAAACATTATTATTATTTCTAATAGGTTGAACTGAATTTTGAACCAAGTTGCCATAAAAATGCTGTCTGCTGACAAATCTAAGGATAAAACAGTAACTGCCACAAATACTATTTCTCTACCAGCACTGAACACCATACCCAGCTTGCAGCAGTACCAGCCTTACGGGATTTATGTTCTTATCAGCAGACATATCAGTGATATTACCAATATTGTGACTACAGTGACCCAAATAGATATCTAATCATATGACCATCTCATAACATCTGTTACCAACAAAGTAAAATGCCACCCTAACATCAAATGATATTCAGATCTACAACATGGGTATGTAGATCTTGCCACCTAAAGAACTGGTGTCAATGGTTTTCCAACGATCAGAGCTTAGGAAGATGTCAGCGCTTACACAGAATTGTATGAAAGCCAAGGAAATTTCAGTTAAGCATTTCCCTGACAAAATTCTTTCCATTTCTGTTTATCTATTGATTGGAAAGAGACAAACTGAACCAGATTCTATCTCCCCAAGGGATCACAATAGCAAGATTATAATAGGATACAGGAGCGCATGGCAAAGTTAGAGTCAGGGAAAACAGATAGCTGTCTTTGTACCTATGGTAATTTAATAAGATTTTGCCAGATAGAAATAGGAAGTAGAAATAATCAGTAACAATAATCTTTTCTTCAATTTTACCATTTGCTTTTAGGAAGAAAAAAAAGCAAGACAGTCAAGTGATCCCAGCTGAAAAATAATAGGCTCAATAGCCCGGTAGGAAGAAATATAGACTCATCTTTACCAAAATAAAGGCCTTTCGGTCCTCGCTAATGTGCAGATTACAAACAGAATTTAGTCTGCCTGCAACAACATTTTGCGTAGCGCAGTGATGTTTTATTCTCTGTAGATTAACATTGACTTTTGACTCACCGTGCCAAATGAAACTTAACTTTATTTAAAAGAATCAAAGCCATATCTACAATGGAAAAACAACAACAAATCATTGAAAGGACACTGGAGAAGATAAAACAAACTCCATTACTCTAATTAGAGCCTGAAGTGCCTATGCAAGACCACAGATGGGTTGTTCTCGAGCAGAAGTCACGTAGGACGTTGGCCTCGTAACCCACCATCAAGATGCCCAGGAGGACTGCCTGGCTCCAGAAAGCTCAGGTAGAAACTCAGTACTCGAATGGCTCCAGAAAGTGTGCTGACAGCTAATTGGGATTCATTTTATCTTGTCATTAGTCACCTGTATTTTGACTGTATCTAGACCAGGTTCCCAGCCTCCTACTATGGTCAGCGGCGCTTCAGAGAGCGGTTCATCCCACCCACGTAAGCAAGCGAAGAACATAGACAGCCTATGCTGGTTGGAGACAAAACCTATGTTTGTGGAAACAAAAAAAAGAAAGAAAGAAAAAAATCAAGACAAACATTTAGATGATTGAATTTGGGTGCAGTTTAGACCCAGGTCTCAACTGAAAACAATCTAATAATGAATATTATTCTTGGTTCATTGCAGGCATGATGGATTCAGAGGTACAAAGGGAGTTTTAGCTACTTGTAAGCCACAATTACTTCGCAGGCATGTGTGAACAGCAACAGTATGTTCCCACCCTGCAGCTGGGAGTTACTACATAAAACCAGTAAGTACTATAAATACACAACGCAAACCAGAAAGAGAGGTGGTATGCATGTACCCTTGGTAATAAAGGGCATTTTTCTCCATTTCTAGCTCATTGCCAATACATTGTATCGAGCATGCTCTTGGCCATAACAAGGTATTTTCCTTGCTGAATTTATACCCTAAAAGGCACAGAAAAATATTTGGTTTGAAAGTTTCAAAGGAGACAAAGACACAAAAGAAATTCATTCCTTTTGATTCCTCATCTCACTGTGAACAACTGTTGTCTAAGTCATCTCCTTCGATAAAGCAACATCTGTATTCTTTGAAATTCTAAGTTTACAAATGAAATGTTTGCAAATTATGTCTCAATATTTTTCATAATAGTGGTATAAAAATTTAGCAGAGAAGTGCTTTTCATAATTTCAGTTCTTTAATGGTCCTGAATAATTTTAAAGTGCATTTTCTCCTCTACTATAAAGCAGAGAAAACAAAGCCTTAGGAAATCAATATTGTGGCAATCCTATGCTGTAAACACCAATCTTACAATAGCCTGAGTATGGACAGACCCACGGCTTGAAACAGGATTCGCTGTGCAGAACTGGTGCCTTAGTTTGCAAGAGATATGGTAAAGCATTCCTTCAACTGTGCTGCAACTTTTCAAGCAATATTCAGTGATGTGCAGCCAGACCTAAATCTTCTTCCTGCAGTGAGTTGCCAACCAGCCCGTGAGTTACTAAGCTTTGAGAAAATTAGACTTTGATAGATTTTTGTCTTAAAAAACCTGAAGCAAACAATACATTTCAAGAATATATCTTTGCCTGCTTTTTCTTATAACATGCACAGTACCTCTCCCAACATGTAACTGTTATTATTCTCTTTAGTACCAGGATCTGGGAAATGTCAACTGCTCTGTCCTTTCCAATACTAAGTATTGACAGCGAAATCAAACTTCTAATTAAGAAAAAAAAAATAAAAAAAAAATCTTAGTATAGGCACTTAGTATAGGCAAAGCAGAAAGATGCCCTAGTAATTTCAGAGCCAATAAAGCAATGAAGAAATATAGCAAAAAAAAAAAAGGTGATATAAGCAAAAAAAAAAATAAATCAGGTGACAGGAATTACTAAGTCACATACTTCTATGCCCAAGTCACATACCTTCCATTATGGATTTTTCTCCATCAAGACACAGAAGAAAGAAGCACTGACAGTATCCCCCATTTTATGGGCAGAGGAAACAAACAAAAATTAAATTACATGTTGCAGGTCATAAAGTAAGACAGTAACAGAACTGCGTAGCAGAGGCAGGACATGTACCAATGACACGATAGTTAGAAGGTATAAATTTTATCCAAATCCCCATGCTTCTGTTTGCACAGTTCAATGCTTTGAAGGAAACTCCTGTTTCTCAGGTAACCCTCCACATATTCAGCAATTCTGACATCTCCAGAATACGGCAGACTTACTGCTCTTATGCAGAAGCATCTATTTCATGTGCAATAAAACTAACGTACTGGGACATACGAGATTCAGCATGTGGTACGCAGATTGCTCCGGCTACGCACGCTGTCTGGGATTGCAGGATACTGTCAGCTTGGCTTACAAATTAAAATAATAACCAGTGGTATAGTAGTTGGTACTCTGCTACCTAAGCAGTGGCTTCGATAAGTTCACGTGGCCTCTATTCCCTTTCGAAGGGCTGTAGACACCCCTCCAACCCAATGCCTTGCCGTTTTCTCAACCCCTACTCACAGGGCTTTAGAGGTCCCTACCTATCTCCGTTGAGTAGGTGAAGGACTGAAGGAAAATCCGGGTCACTGATATACAGTGATATACAGAGTTTTCCTTGTACTAGCCCAACATCATGCTAAAACCCAATAAAATAGGGTCTGTATGTTGCCACACACCAATATGTGCTTTTCCTAGGCTGATATTCCTTAATTTACAGTCTGGCTTCCACAGATTAAAATATCTTTTCAAAAGATGCAGTTTGGGGAAATATTGGTAGTACATCTCATTTTAAATGCAATATAATTCATGCAGCGATTATTTGTATTGACAGAAATTTCAGATAAAAATGTATTTGCCATTAAAGCTGGAATGCATTCCACCTATCAGTATTCCAATTAAGCATATCTCACAGCAGGAATCTATTTCAAAGGTGTTGCATACATTTGTTTTATGTAAGTGAGGTTCAGGAAGGCTTCATCTTCAAGTTTTAGTTACAAGACAAAAAGAATGAAATAAGGAATTTCCTTGCTATATCACCCCTGCTGGAAACACTTGACCTGAGCTTCAGGACACTAATTTAAAACTCTGATCGTTCTTAAAATTTGGACTTCCCCTAGTTTATTCTTTGAAAAGCACCACCATTGCACCTGCTTTTTTCTTATTATAACTGTTTAAAATGGGGCTATGGTTTTGTAATGCTACTTTTTAAAAGTTGAAGTGGAAGACAGGTATAATATATAGAAGACCTAATAGACCTACTGTTCTAAGACAGAACTTTTGTATTGTATGCTTGTAATGTAGCATTAAGAGAAGCCCCTTTTCCAGGAAATGCATGTTATTATTACTATTTATTAGGGCTTCCCACTTCTCTGAAATAACCTTCCTCTGAGAGCACTTCTTATTAGACAAAGCCAAGAGTTTAATTCACATTAACCTCAGCATCAGCATTCTGGATAATGGGGAAAGGCATAAGGGCATAAGTCTGATCTTCGTTACAAGACTGAGATGAAGGCAGCAAAGAACACAACATTTAAGACTTTGCCATTATATAGAGAAGTTTCTGCCTGTGAGGTACCACCAGATGCCAGAAACACTTTGAACTGGTACGCTCGATGATCTCAAAGGTCTTTTCCAACCTAAACGATTTTATGATTCTATTCCACTCAGAGTGCCATATTTCCTACGGCTACATATCATAGACCCAACTTGCAGGGGGTTTGTACCTTAAGTCAGTCCTTTTGTCCAATCCCCAGGATAAGCCAGATATACGATGCGTTTGGAACCAAATCTAGGGACTTTCTAAAGCATCACCAGAAAAGTTAAGCAAGAGCACGGTCTAGTGAGCAAGCACCACACTGGGAACCACAAGACCGATTCCTTGGCCAGCTCAGCTGCTGAATTTGTGCATCGCTTTTACTAAGCTAGCACTCTTTCCACTACCACCCTTTGCTCAGCAGCACCGTGAACTCCCTGCATATGGATTTTCTGCTAGCACCTGCTGATATATATGATGTGTTTTATTATAGAGCTAGTACGTGAAATTGGATGCGTCAGAGCTGGCCCCCCCCTGAAGAAGTCAGTTTGGTCAGTAAAGTTAGAAAGAGTTTGGTGTGCATTCAGGTTAAAAATTCACAGAGCTATATACTGGCCAGCTCTTTGTGGAGCTGGTATTTTCACCTGGAACATATATGCCAAGGTCCAAGACTAAAGTCTCCTTAGGTCATGTGGTGATGTGCAACATGACCAGATGTTTGAGAACATTACAAATCTGTTTAACTGTTATTACCTTTTAACACACCAACATTTGAATACACACTGCCAGTGTAGAACACAGGTTATGATCTTTACCAACATAGCTCCCATTTCAAAATATTGACCTTGCAGTGACAAACGTACTAACCAGTTGACGACACGTCTCTCTAATTGAGGAGCATTCCAATTAAATGTCCTGCTTTGGTTTTCAAGAGTCTCGTACTACGCAGGACATGTTATAGGGGCTGCTAGAAAGCTGCACTAAAGGGCAGCAAAACCCACTGAGGTCAGATCCTTGTAAGGTTTCTGATACAGCCTCTCTCATTTAGCTGACTGGAAATAATTGAGCAAGAAAAGCAGGATTTCTACCATATGTTGCACAGTCCTTGAAGCAAGGATTATATGTCACGGTTTATGTGTACATCTAGGGTTTTAGATGAGCAATGAAATCAAACTCCATTTTCCCAACAGCATTACGGCTTCAACATCTTTCTTAGCAAGGCAGCGGAAAACAACATGCTATTGTTCTGACATTTTGTACTTGGGTAAAACTGCAAGAGAAGCCAATATCTTGAAAGGCTAAAGGAGAAGGACGATCTTTCCTACACCTTTACGGTCCCACTTGTGTTCCTATTGAAAAGCCTTGTCTCACTTGCATCCAATGCCACAGCGCTAAAACTCAGCATCCCCATGACAACCAGTAAACGGTTTGATTTTCTGCCCACTGTCAGTCAGCAAGAAGATAACAGTAGATCCTGTGTTTGAGCTAATTACCTAGGGGAAAGCAGAAACTGTGATGAAATATAAAGTCTTGCTGTATATGTCTTCATTACAATAATCTCATACATATGTGCTCTGAACTTAGAAAACACTACAATCTGAAATGCAAATCACAGAGCAGTTGGCATTGATTTTTTTTTTTCTTCCCCCCTTTTCAATTCATTAAAAAGATTTCTGCTCCCAAACTATTAAAGCTCCAGGGAAGACAGCAGACTCGCTCCTTCCGAGTCATCGGCAGAGGCGAAGCGGGGCAGCACCGCGTCTGCAGCCACACACCACGTCCAGCTCGGGAGGCACGTCTCACAGAAGCTGCGGGGTGGTTAGCTGCATCTTCCTCATTTCTCTCGAGTGACCGACACTTTCAGTAATAAATCACCAGCCCCTGGAAAGTGAAATTCAAGGAGACGGAGAAGACAGCAGCTGTACTTTAGAACTCATCGGTAAGACCAGTTTTCGAAGTTAGGAGAAATTTTATTTAAAGATCCACTGTGATTGTTTCTTTTCTGTGTTTTGGTCAGTGGACGTGAACTTGCTCAAAGGCAACAAGCTCCTACTATCCTTTGCTGTAAACTCACATCCGAGAGTCACGTCTGATCGCCTTGCTTCAATCCAAAGTCAAGAAATCATTTTGCAATGCATTAGAAAGGGTCATTTCTAATTGTACTATCACAGTTATAGCCCTATTTTTATAAAATAAAACTGTGTCAGGCACTTGATACTTTAAAGGCATCATAGTGAGCCTTCTACATGTCACCTCATGACTGAGCCACTGTTTCTGTAAAGATGCTTCATACTTGCTCAGTGTTATTTTCATCTCACAGGTAAAACATACACACTGCGCCATCCGTTGCAAAAATAACTCAGGAATTTTCCTGGAAGCAAATGCGTAACACCTTCCAAATTCTTTTCACAAAAGTTTCTCACTGTTTCTCTGAACTTTTAAAAGACGACAACTATAAAAGTTGTATTTCTTCATAATGCAGTTCCAACCTAAGAAAATAGCCTGCGTTTTGCAGCCAATGCATACAGCTAAACTAATGTTTGATCTTAACACTTAAGGCCATAAATATAATACTAATCTATCCTAGCAACAACTGGTCAAAATTATAACAAATATTTTCTTGTATACTTGTAAAAAAATTTAATCGAAGTGAGGCAGCATGAAGCTGCCCTTTAGAAGGTCTTGTTTAGTTACTTAAACCCATTTGAGAAGCAATATATTTCACACTTACCAAATTACAAAGACTGCTTCTGCCCTTAAAAACATCTCAAGCAGAGCAAAAACTAAACTCTGATTATAACCAAATTTCCTTTTAACACGAATGTTGGTATTTTCTTACACATTTTAAGCTCTCCGCTGGTTATTGAAGGATTCTGAGAGGGTACAGGTTTCTCAGAAAGGAAAGGAAGAGGAAAAAAAGAGAAGAGATTATCTTGTATATTAAGAAATCATGCACTTTCTCAAAAATATGCTGGAAAAGTTAAAGGGAAAAACAGATTATGGGAGCTATCATAATGGTAACAATATCATAGTGATAACATTACTAATTTCAGAAGGTTTTATACATACAGGCATATATATATAATGCTTTATGAGCAACTAGCAGCATCAAGAGCACCAAACAGTACAATCACACAAACATGAAAGGACAAAAATAAATTAAAAACCTAAAAACTAAAAATAAAAAAATTCCAAGGCACGCTACAGTGAGAAGCAACTTGCCAGAATCAAAAATAAAAGGAATAAGAGTAAAACCAGGGAAAAATATTGGTTCATTAGAGAGAAAGTAAGATTTCAGCAATGCCAAGAAGACCAAAGTGTTCAATGCATTATTTAATTAGTCTTATTAAAGATGTCAAGCAGGTGGTTAACACCAATACAGAAGGGTAAGAGCTCTCCCTGAAATAGGTCAGAGCATAATCGGACAAGATGGATGTTTTCAAAGTCTGAGCAGTGAACCTCAAAATCTTAACAATTCTCACTGAGGAATCATGGAAAAAAGCACGATAGCAGGAAACTGAAAAAGGCAACTGTTCTCCATGTCTGCTAGAAGAGGGAGAAAAAGAGATGAGAAAAGAAAAACATGACAGTATTACTTCCATCCTGGAAGAAAAAAAAATAATCAGGAATAATATAATCGTATTACCTGTAAGCAGCAAAGGGTAACAAGAGGTGAGCAGTGGCCATCACTCACTCGTCACGAACAAAACATACCTCATCTCCTTTCACAGCAACATAACAGGAAGAAGCAGTTAATTTAATATATCTTGATTTTAGGCAGGCATCCTCCTAATTAGCTGTCAAGATGAAACTATTACAGGAGAAAAGCAAAGCAGGCGAATAGTCGTTGTGATTTACCGCCGAAGAGGGAGGGCGCGCTGCGTCGCCGCGTGTCAGCGGGCAGGCGGAGGTCTGGCTCCCTTCGGTGACTTCATCTCCCATCGGGATGATGGAAAGGACCTGGCGACACAGATCTGGGAGGTACTACCTGCCACTGGAGACAGAATTAGAAATAGCGATCATTTTCACTGATGTTCTCTTAAGAAACCCAGCAGTTAACGATATATTTACCTATCTGCAAGACTTGAGAACTATTAGAACTGGAAAGGCTTCCGCTGCAACACCAGTCCAGTGCTGGAGAGAGGTCTAGAGAAGATAGGGATCAAGGAGTAGGTGATTATTTTAGTATAGAGGGGATGGAGGAAAGCTATAATAACAATCTCAAATTACCTGAAGCCTGTTGCACTGTGAGAAGGGAATCACCAGTTGTCTGTGACCATGGGAGCATAGGCAAGCATTAGGGACCTCAAACTGCAGGAAGGAAAATCTAGTTCGACATTAGAAAAAGCTTTTTAAAAGCTGCTTTTTTTTTCAGGAGAACATAGGTCTAGAATAAATTATTTGAGGAATTAATGAAGACTGCATTACCCAAAGTTTTTAATATATCGGAACAACTTTTAATGGCACAGGGCTGCCTCCCAAGACCCCACTTCTCTGAGGCCAGCGTCCAGCAGGCAGAGGCTTATGATCAACTCATCCAAGGTAATTTAAACAAGGAGTGTGAGAGAGAAGTTCAAATCTAGTGATAAAGAAATGGGGGAAAAAAAAGATAAATTCAAAGAGCTGACACGAAGAAATGTAAGCTCTGTTGCTGACTATGTCACAATTGTCAGATAAAAGGCAGAACAGACCCAGAAAATGTGGTTGCACCCCAATATGACAAAGTCAGAAAAGTGGGGAAATTGTTTTAGGACCAGACAGCTATGGTTACAGCTCTGGACAACTTCTAGAAACTAAAGTTTCATTATTGCTCGAGAGATCTGATTACCAAAGCACTAAAATTCAAGATTTACTTGACCTGACAAAGTTAGGTCATAGCAAAGTTAGCAGACCAGTTACTTCTGTGAAGGCTTACCTATTCAAGCTTACCCATGGCCAGTGTGAGAACCGTTCAGGATATGATCCCTTGAAATGGTGAAGGCAGCATTGAATTGAGCATTAAATTCTATGCCTCGCTTCCTAGCTTTTGCAAAGTGCAGTTTTCTGGATGACAGGTTATAAGAGGTTTTTCCCCCCTTTTAAGCAATTTCAAATAGGTATTTTTATTAATACACTCACTGGTAATTGCAAACAATTTTCAGTGTATAGCTGCATAGTTAAATCTTGCCTTTTAAACCAGGCAGAGAGTAGTCTGAGTAACTCAATTTTTGCAATACATGCCGGTAGAAACGGAACACATTGCCCAGCTTTGGCTGACCCTCCGCATGTGGCGGCACTGTTCCCGTATGGTAAGAAATGAACTTTATATAATGCAATTCTGTATCTATCAATAGATGATGTTGAACGTGCCAAACTCACAGACGTACTTACTGGCAGACAGACATTGCTCAGTTCAAGAAAATCAGCATCTAAAATTGAATGAGTAGAAGACTAAATAGCAGAGGAGAAAATAAAACAGAGGGCAGGAAATATCAAAGGCCCATATGCCGATGTAAGTTAAGATGTACATTTACAGCCCAGAAAACACAAGTTTCATAGGTACCTGCCCTAGATATATTTATCATCTTCACATCCAGGCATGGTTCCAGATACTGAAAAGCAAAACTAGCTTTAGTAATAAAAACCACAAGCCACAGGGCAAGAAATTAGGTTTAAGTCTAGACACTAACTACCCTAAATATCTGAGGGAAATAAATCTGTAATCTAGATCACATCCATTTATAGATGCGAGACAGATATGCTCTATGGAAGAGGCTGATTCATCTAAACAGACTACCAGACTTGTATTTTAAGCTTTTCTGAAATGATTCTGTTCTCTTTCACATGGGTATTATTTTATCACAAGCTTTCTTGAAGAAATATTTTCTGAAATTAAACTGAACTAAAAATGCAACATTTCATGTCAAATCCCTGATGCTCATTGCAGCCAGAATTAGCTGTGGTATTTAAGCATCTATTCCCTAATCACCATGCAGCAACATCTTATCTTGTTCCTCTGAGCCTCTCCAGTAGCTGTTTGAAATGCTGTATGCAAAAATGTGAGATGGGAGAAACAGTACACACCATGCAAAAAGATTTCTAACAGTCAATAACCACCATTATTCCCCAACCTCAAATAGGGAATTTTTCAAATTTTAAATTCAGGCTTAATTTCACAAGGGAATACTCTTGATACAAAGCCCGGACTATCTGAGCAGTAGGTGCTTCCATTTAGCAAGGGTATGATTTTTTTCCACAAGTTTTGTATACAGCAATATTTTAGAATCCCAAAGGAAAAAGTACCCTTTCTCCCAGGTTCACAGATATCCACTTCTCCATTACTCCTCTTTTAAGCGTGACAAATATGCGGTAAGAGGGCCAAAGCAGCGTATAGTCTTAAGAGATTGAGATGAAGCTCAGCCCAGCACTGACACAGGCCTCCACATCAGGGGCTGCTCAATGCTGCTGCTTTGGTATCACCTTCGCAGCAGTGTTCTGTATCACAAATTACTGTCTGTGCTTTGGGTATTTAACTTTTCAGTGTTACATCAGCGCAAATTGATCATCCAAATTCAGGCATACGTCTAACTTTGGAATACCACTACCAAAAAATCCTTAGAGATGTTTTTGTCCCCAAAATAAAAGCATCCAGTGATGTTTCTGTCTTAAGGGAATTAGTCGTCCTTTCGATTCTGATTTTGTGGCTTAGAGAGCCTTCCATTTCAAAAGCTAAACTGAAAACATATGTACCTTCAAAACAGTGGTCCTCTTGCTAAGTAACACTTTATTAATAACAAAACTAATTTTATACTTAATATTCCAAATCCCTTTGAAGTCTTAAAGAGAAAACATACAGGAATTGGTCCACTGCCCAGGGAACTTCTGTTACTGTCATGATAAATGCTTACATATGTTTTATAGCATCAGGGTAAAGTAAGTAAAGGAAGAACTTCTAGTCAATTCTAAATAGAAGAGGACTTGTGCTGCCAAAATACAAGTCGTAGCTAAAAACCAGGTAGGATACCAGCTTTTTCAGTAACTTCTCCAGCTATTGCACGGAGTCAGGCTCACCTACTACAGCTGAAAGTCATTCCCTTCAGTAGCTCGTTTACCCCAACACCAAGACCATGTCCTGTATCTCCTCCTTATCTGCTCAACCACTGATTTAGTCTGTATACGTGTTCCTGTAAGATCTCACAGAAGGTTGCTGTTACCTCTTCTGGCTCTAAGCCTGCACCACTCTTTTTCTGGGATAGCGTGATGCATCTCTACTGAGCTAGAGACAAACAATTTTCTGCTTACATGCTGGCAAGTGACATTTTGATTCAGCTTCCCGAGACAGGAAAAAACTCTCAAATACCCATCTCTCCTTCGGAGCCTGATCCAAAAACAAGCTACACTTGAAGATAATAGATTCTAAGTGCACCAAAAGCTATTTAGGAAAGCCAGTTCGGCCTACAATTTACCAGCATACGCTCCAATGATTGTAAGAGCTGTTTTAGCACTGAGTGATGACTGACAAAAAAATTGTAAAGGGGTAATTGCTAACCATACAGGCTCCTACAAATAGATTGCATTAGTGTCCCCATTAACAAAACGGCGAAGTAACTTCTTGTAAACAGTTTAAAATAACCTTAACTCCTCTTAAAGCTTCAGGAGACATGTTTAAGGAACATTTATTTCTTTAACCTGAAAACACTCTGTCCAGAGAGAGAAGATTCTGAATTGTGCTTTCAGACAGGTGGGCACAGATAGATGGCTTTGACAGCAAACTAGATCACTAGCTGTTTTTGTTTTTTTTTCTCTTTTTCTTTTCTCATCAGATTGCAGCACTGCTGCCACTCTATAACATTCATTTGCGCCAAACAAAGCAATGTGAAAAGTCACAATACTCTGTATCAGAACACGATATGCTCTAAGGTTTGCATCTCGAGCAGTAGATAAAAGGCGCTGTTTGGGCTGAGCTCAAGAAAACGCTATCGGAGGCGTTCCCCTGTATAGCAACGATGGCTCTTCATTGAGATGCAGGTAGTGCTTCGATACCAAAGACTGCAGTGCATCATTAAAGTACTGTGAAGACAAACAACACTCATGCTGCATACCAAGTGGTATTACATTTAACTGAATCATTTTAGTATGAATTCATCCAGGTCTGCCACTGTGAGCCACTTGTGTAAAACGTGCTGGCGGAAATGGATCTGCACTAATTATATTTCATGCATATTTCAGAATTAACCTCAGGGATACAGAAAGGTGGCAATAAAGAAGGATTTTATAACCAAGTTCATTTGCAATTGGCAGCCACATGAAGACTAGCTTTCCTCAGAGATAATCCTAGAACATCACAGATTAGGAGTTTTATTTCTATTAGGGTTGTTTCACTGAAGAACAGGACACGTGAAGATTTTGTATCTCTTTGAAACACCGAACCTTTGTCGGAAACTAAACCCCTTTCAAATACGAAAGGCGGGAGGACTTCAGCTAGTGTGCCAGTTCCACTAAAATTCAGGAGGAGCCGACTACCCATATTTCTCTCCAGGGAGTGTCACAAAACATCACAATTAGGCTACATCAGTATGAGATAATTTCCCCTCCAAAGGAAAGGGTTGTTTCTTTCCATCCCTGTCAACTTTCTGAAATCTCTTCCAAGGACACGCTTTCAAGTGTTTTTTTCAGGGAAATGCAGAAAGATCGGTTTGCCTTTTTCCTTAACCTGCATCAAGACCGAATTGCACAGGACAACTAACAGCTTGCCCGCTGCCTCTGACCCTTCCACTAGTTTCCTGCTCCATTTCCAGTAACATCAGTTCATTATTAAATGAGATAAAGGGGCATCTCTGAGCTTCATTAAAATAGAGAGAAGAATGAGATTTCAGATCTCTGGGAACAAGCCAGCAATCTTCTGGATGCACAGCTGATGCTGAATGCCCCAGATCCTCAACACCTGTGAACATAATAGAGAAATCACCAATTATCTCCAGTTTTTGCTTCAGAACAGGATTCAGAAATGAATAGCTTGCACTGCAGAAGGTCTGCCTTGCTTATTATTTTCCTCATTTGCCACTAAACACATTTTGCTTTGTGTTATAAAGAGTTGTCAACCACCATTTTCCGTTATTATTTGTTTTGTATCAATAGCCAGGGCCCCGTTGTACTACTTAGTCACTGCATGAATACCCAACATAGTCCAGCGATACCCTGTTCCTATTCCGGCATGTTCTATTTTGTGGCTTTCACATTCCTTTACAAAAGATCTTACATTTGCCATACGGAGCTGCAGAAGGCTTTTGTGAGCTGTGATGCACGTGGCCACGAGGCAGGACGGGGGGGACATCTGCAACAGTGCATCATCCCCATCCACCCTTCGAGTCATCTGGTCTTAAGACACAGTCTTCGTCTAGGCAGGTTTACGTACTGCATGTTCAAAGGAGAGAAAAAAAAAAGCAAATAGGTGATTTATCCAAGGTCACAAAGTAGATAACAGGCACGGTTTGCGATCAGTCCTGTTTCTGATCTCAATACAACGTCTCAGCTAATGAATCACGCTCATTTTCTTTTCCACAGTTTGTGCCTTTCTCATTTGATGTGTCTGCATTGAAACATATTTGTTTTACAATCAGACAAATGAGAGGAAGCAAAACCATTATGTCTAAAATCTCTTGCTCTTGAGCACAGAAAGAAATTAGAGTTATAAGAGAAAAGTTGAAACATCAGCATCGGCAGAGCTACGTTTTGCAAGGGTCTCCAAAGACCTGGAAATATTGTACATAAGCTCTGCAGCCAATAAGGTCGGTAAGGAAGCGATACGGTAAAAATCTCCTGTTGAATCGTCCCAGGGCTGATGCAAGAGACTAGCGGCTTAGATGGAAATATCATGGTCTGTTGTGCACATAAATGAATAGGCAATTTCTAAACCAATAGTTACTTGGTATGTTGTAAAGGGCTTTTAATAAGTCTATGGCAGTAACTGTTACAGATCATAGGAAATTGCCCATTCTGCAGGGACAACAGGGGGTCCAATCTTTGTAGCATTCCTGAAAACATACAGCTGCAAGATACCAATAACCAAATGCAGGCAAGTAATCAACATGCAGGCTCCTTCACACAGGGCTCACCATGCATTTTCTCTGGATCCCCTTCTGCAAGAGGCCATCCAGAAGAGGCAGAGAAAATCAGAAAAGGAGTGGATGACATCTTTGATACATTATATTAAAATCTTAGCTTTTATTATAGTATATTTATATATACATAATGTTTTTTCTTTTAATTCCACCTTCAAGTACCTGAAATTTCACCAAACCTTTTTTCCAAACTGAGTCTTCTCTTTTTTGCAAGCTGATTTGTCTTCTGAAATCACAGCCACCATTTAAGTGATGCAATAATTCACTCTGATGGGTAATATGCATACAGGTGAAAGAAATATTGGTACAATACACAATCATAGCCATCATAATAAATCATGATAAATTAGTAGAGAGAATTAATTTTAAAATTTTTAGCATAACAATTAAGATGAGTTGAGAATGGAAAGCAAGAGCATGAACTCCTTGGGCAATTCTGAAACACAGTTGTAAACGAGACTCTCTCTCTCTCCCCACACCAGCACTTATCTATTGATAATACTGGTTGTACTCAAAATAAAGGCATTTAACTGAGAACTATATGCACTAAGAAAAAAAAAAAAAAAAATCGAGAAATTGATCCATACAGAACTAGGCACATAATTAAGAAAGATATTACACTTCACCTGCAGGCTGATAGCAAGAGCATTAAAGAAGCTCCCCGCATTACGAGGAACTGCGTTTAGTTTGAGTCCCAGAAACGTTGGATCCTGCAAGGTCCCCGGCACTCATGCTTCAATTCACGAGTGCTTACATCCTTAAGTGTGTTTCTGGAGACCCGCCAGGTTCTTAGCATATATCAGATGACTCTATAGAGAGCAAGGACATGTACTTGACAACGTGCTGGATAACGTACATTTAATCCTGTGAGGTATTCATTGGCATCAGCCCTTACGGGCTCAAAGTTGTAGGAGATCCTCAGTTTCAGGACGGACCAAGAAAGGAATCCACTGGGGTGAAACACACCGCACTGCTACGTAGTATATATAGCTTATATAGTTAGGATCCGTATAGAAAGAGTGAATGACTGGAAACCACTACTTCTAAACTATCACCATCTCTTTCTAAATACAGTTCTGAAGTGATTTCTCATAACTTACCTCAATTTTGTCCATGCTACTAGGCTAGTTATTCTTCACTCAACTAAGCAAAACTGGTATCTAATGTTTACAATATACTCTAATTATTCTTCCACAAATACACAGTTACTCTACAGTATGATGATGATGGGATCGAAATGCATAACTACCTGAGAAATCCCCATGTTTTTTTTTCTAGTTAAAACCCAAATGCATTTTTAATTTTTGCTCTGCAGTCCATACAGAAAGATAAATGAGGAAGTTTAAAAGCCTGATTGTCGCTTGAGGACTTGAATCCGCAAGGTTGTAAGTGGCATTTATGAGAAGTTGTGTTCCACGAGCTTGGTAATTTGCAGTTTGTTACAAAGACATAAACTCGTTTCTGACTAAATTGTATTGTAAGTCATGCTCCTCAGAGAACGCCTGACTAAAAGGTGATGTTAAAGTAATTTCCATAACATCAAACTATGCACCAAATTAAAAACTTGATAGAGGAGAAAACGGGGGAAAAGGAGCAGGCTGAGATGGAATGAATTTCTTTATGGTAGTGCTCAAAAGGGGAAAAGGCAGAGATACTGCTCTGAAAACTGCAATGCTAAATCTGTTTTAAAAAGCACAGCATTTGATTTTTAGCTGTTTGACAGTGACTGACTTCATTCGTAGAAACTGTTTCTCAGCAGCCTCCAGATACTCAGCAAAACCTTCTCCAAGGAGCAAACTCCTGGCAGGTACACACCAGTGCAGCCGCTGTAGTCTGGGAGTTTCATTGCACAGGGATCTGGCCCCTAAAGTTATCTTATAATAAGCAAGATAAAAAGAATTCTTACATCCCAAGTAAAGGATTGAATCTGCATGTACTCTGGCAACCATAACTGCACACTGCAAAAATGTGATATTCTAAAGGGAAAGATAATTTGATCATTCCAGAAAAAAATAATATTTGCAGCCTTCCTCTTAAGAACTAGCTGATCATTCAAACAAGGAAACTAGAGCAGTGAAGAAAAGAACTCTTACCTGCCAAAGACAAACCTAACTTGGGGGGGGAAGGAGGGCAAACTGGGGGGAAAAAAAAAAAAAAGGTTCTGTCAACCTTGAAATTTCAAATCAGGACATTTACCAAGGTAGTTGCACCAACTGCAGCAGGGAGGTCCCATCTTATCGACAATCCGTATCTGGCAGGTCTTTACATTTTAGTATCACTGCTGTGGCTATTTTCCTTAATGAGACAGAAAGGGGTTTTCTTAAGAGAGATTGAAAGACCTAAACGTGTACAACTTGGGTATATGACAAATAAGGGGGATACAAAGTGTGACAGTCATTGAAGGCAGCCAACAGAAATAGAAAAAACCCTGTTTAGTATAGTACAACGATTATAAATGTGAGGGATGGTATGCAGCAAGGATGAGGGTAATTTATCCTGAATATTAGAAAAAGCTCTAACACTGAGACTGAATTCATGTTCTTTGCTGTCAAGGGAATGGACTAAATGACATGAGGGGTTTTTTTCATGCTGTAATTTCCATCATCTTATGATTCAGTGATATATTTCCTTCCTACCTTTGCATTTCATTCAGGTCATGCATAGGTACAGTACTAGAACAAACCTCTTAAGCCAGTGGGTTGAAACCTGTGATGCTGCGAGCAATATATTATAAAGTCTTTCCAGAAATTTAATAATCTCTCCCATAAATGCACTAACGCCAATTGGATATTTTCTTGTGGTTTGCTAGTTTATATTTTCTTCTTACAGTTCCCGCTGGACAGCTGTACTAAAATTAGCTGCCCTAATGATAATTGCATACCTAAATCATTCAAGGCCAATTTATATAGGTTCTTGTGCCAGTACTGTCCTTTCACCTGACTACATTTTTTCCACACCCTTTATTACCCTAAAATATATATGAATGCCATCACAACCTCCCTCAGCCTACAAAGACTTACCAAAAAACGCTACATTTACAAAAAACCGAACACTCTCTACAAAAGATTATGACAAGAATGAGGAGTCTGCCTTCTCATTTACTCAACAAGATATTTTTCTGAATTAAAAGTCATTATAGAATTTTTATCAAAATATAATTATGACATTATGTTTAAAGTGCTAATGAGTGTCCAAGCAGTAGCACCTCTAAATGTCAGAATGACTTGATGCTGATCATAAGCTTTATGTCAAAGCTCGTACGTAGCAGCGCTCCTGTACAAGCACTCCAGTACAGTCTGTACCGAGAAAAGTTCTTGCTGGAATTTGGGTTACAGAAGCAAATCTGTTTACTCGCAAAAAACAACAGCTATAGAAGAGCCACCACAAAAGGAAAAATAATACATTCAGTAACTTACATACCCCTCTCACAAAACGGATTATACAAAAGCTTCCTTGAATGGGTTACTGATTATTGTTGCTACCAACTGGTAGTAGCGTGTCTGATTGCTACAGGCATCGGCTCTAATCTCTTCTCAATTGACCCCTTTCACCCTGGAGACTCTAAAAGGGCAAGAACATAACTAGAGTATGTCTTCTGTTGCTCACAAATCTAAAACGGTATTTACCAAGAAGCCAAACTAGCTTTAGTCAGAGTTGTGTCCATGCCACCAGTTCTTAATGATCCCAAAATATCTTGGCTGTTATTGTGTTTATAATAACCCATCTGTAGTTTTTAATTATGAGCACAAAACAAAACACAATCAAATAATAATTCTTGTCAGCTTGTCTTATATAGAGAGAGCTCTGAAGTTGACACAAAAAGCGTTCAGGCTCAGAAAACCAGTCCTGATCTCACCATAAATACTGAAAGGCTGTGCCAACATGTAATAATGATGCAGTAAGATCAGTATTTGGAAAAAAAGTAAGAGGTACATACATATATTTTGAACTTTAGACAGAATTGATGGTTCTGGAGACTTCCCTTACTTTCAGGGATGAGTTTATTCCACTGTAAGGTATGAAGCATATATGCCACCACTTGCTATAATCTACAACTGTAATAACAGGAGTGAATTTCATACATTTCATTTAGCTCAAAAAAAAAAAAAAAAAAGCAATTCCAATACTTTTCAATTCCCTGGGGAATATACAGTGGTATTGCATTCTCTGTGGGCCAGTCACTCTGCTGAAACTCCGAAAGGTGTAAATTAATTCCAGTTCTAATGGGGGCATGTTGATCTTCGGACACCCGAGACCACAAACATATTTCAAATGATCTATTGAATAGCTGTCGGATGGTAATGATTTTTGGTTGCTGGGCTCAACCTGATCTGGTGAAATTGGCTGGAAGCTTCTGTATGTTATTAGTAATCTAAGCACATAAGCAATCCTACAGCACACATTTTACCTTGATTTCTTTAGTTGTTCTTCACTAGCAAGAAGTATGTACTTACTCTGGGCAGGGAGTAAGGGGAGGGCAGTGGAGAATGAAGTTAGGAATACAATCCCACCTTTTCATGACAAATTCCTGTCTATACTAGTAAATGCAGGACTCTTTTGTTTTTATGTTACATAAAAACATGAGAAATAAAGTAAATTCAGCTTCATAATAGCTGTGTAGAAAAATCTCAACTATTTCTTGTATCAATTCTATTAATATTTTCTTCTTGCTATTTCTGCTAGTCTGTATTTTACATTATCATGATAGTCTAGACTACAAATGATATATTTGAAGAATAACTTATTTCACTCATAAGAATGAGGATCTCTGCTTTATGAAATGTAAATATACCCTGATTTGCTAAGGTGCTAATCAATCCAACCTAAATGCTCTGCCAGGGGGACAGTAGGAGCAGAGACAGAATAACTCATGCTGTGTCTTGGCAGCTGAAACCTGAAGTCAAAAGGAAACAAAACAAAATCATTTTTCTCATCATGATGTATAAAATGTCTTCAAGCCAAATCGTGAGTTTTCTTCTACTAGAAATGTTTTAATTCAGACTTATAAAATAAATCAATGCCTAAAAACTAAATTTCTAAATGTAACATTTTTTAGAAAGGGTAAAACTTCCTTTTGCAACTGCTGAGCTAAGTAATCTTGATTTCTTTTTTCAAATAATATTCCCTCCATATACACACTTTTATTTTGCTAGTTAAATACAAACTTGGATCCATTTTTACAGCTAGTTTCAATCAGTCCAAAGCAGCACTTTTTATTCCAAAATAATTTTGTGGTCGAAGAAGCTCACTTAGCTTACACGAGAACGGAGCTTCAGTACCTCCATTCAATATATCATCACACACTCCAGGTCACAACCCCCTTCCAAGCAATTTACAATTTATAAGACCTCTGTAGAACGATAAAGGGAATTGCCGTTATCTTATACTCCTGGAGTACATCACGTACACGTACACAATGAGTTTAGACTATCCAGGTGCTTAAGCATTTATGCCAATAGGACCACCAGCACTATCTCTGGCTGGCTGCAGCCAAATTATGCGCTTAGAAAAATCAAAAAGCCCAAACATCCCCCCTGCCGCACACATGCACACCAAAAATAAATAAAAAAGAAACTACAGTATTCAAGGAAGAGAAGTGAATTCCTGGCCCAAACCAGCGACCAGCAGAAGCATGTGATGGGTACAGTGCAAATATTTGTGTGGAAAGCAGTCACTCAATAGCCTTTAACCCTCTTCCCTTAGGTATAGATAAGCCTTGGGTATTTATAGACTTTATCTAATTTCCTGTCCCCAGACTCTCCCGCTCAGTTACACAATGTCTTCCAAGAACTCAAATTCCACGTTAAGGCCATTTAGGTTCCTTTTCCTTTTAAGGTGTTCAGAAGAGCACACAACTTCTTCCTCAAATAAGGAGGAACCCCCACTTTTAGTAGCTAACACAACTGTAGTCATCATACAGTCAAAACAATTCGATCATACAATTGTATTAGCTTCTAGCTGAAGCAATTCTCTTTTTATCTACCCCAAATATTTAAGCAGAGATTCATAATCTCTTTTCTGACCTTGATTAGATTTTGAGCAAGCCAAACCCTTAATCTCTCTTCACAAAAAGATTAATCAATTCCCTTCATCTTCTTAACTGCACTTCTCTGGTTCCGTTTCCATTCAAGACAATCTTTCTGAACAGAGGTAGCCAGAACCACACACGCACTCTTCCAAGTCATCTTACCACTGTCCATTATAATTACAAAATACTTCTATGACTCTAAAAGTGTTGGGGATGCCTCATCTACTCTGTTTCACGAGCGTAATCATCGGATGCTTTCTCACAGCTCTCACACTGGTGACCACAATCGTTCTTCGATCAAGATATACCCCTGAGATGTTCTGCATTTAACGAATATGCCTAGACTCACTAAGATATGAAAAAACCCCACCATTCTGCCTCTTTTCCAGCGTGGGACTCTCAAAATGTCATCTTCAGGTCTACTGGTGGTCAAGCTGCTCAGCAGCATTGCTCTGTAGTAAAGAGGGAAAAAATAGTAATTGTTAGTTACTACAGGCATGCTACATCAAGAAAGTATTAGGGCAACGATTTCCCAAGATATGCACCACAGTTATTTTTATTTTTAATAGACACAGTTTTTAAGCCTTGATTAGGCAAAACCAAACAACCTGGCATACTGTAAGCACATATTTAACCACAAAGACAGTATGTGCCAAAACATCTTCAGAACTAGGTCCGTAAGTCTAACCTACAAGGCTGCTTAATGTAAAAACTTTTTCTCTAACCCTTCTGACCACCATCTTCCTCTCACTTTCCTCTTTTTCCATTCCATACTTCTTTGGTCAACTTGTCTCAATTACAAAAATGTAATTTCTAAATGAAATTTTTAAATTGATTTGTACAGCAGAATTGCTGCCATCTTCTGCAAATAGCCCCTGAAGCAAAAGATTAGATACGTTGGTTTTAACACAGCCAATTTGCCCTGCTCTCCACTGTTTTCACCCTGGTATCAGCATGTAATGCTAGCCAAGGTTTAGGAAGAGATATAGTATATGTCCACACTGCAGCCTGAGGTCAAAGGTCAGTCTGTTCCCCACCATCACCACCTTACATCAAGGGATTATTTTTTTATTATTATTATTTTGATTAAATGTGATACTGCAAGTTATATTACTTTTGTGTGTTTGTCTGTGACATTCTGTCCTATCTTTATCACTGAAATCAAACAACAGGACTTTTTCCTCTTACAAAGGCAGGTTGGTCTATAAAGAAATGACATAATTCAATAGTTTGAACAAAACCAACTTAGTTTCTACTTACATTATGCCAGTGATCTTTGGCAAAATTCTTTCCCTTCCTATTCTGAGAGTCATACTGTTTTGAACTCCAAGCTCTTTCACCCCTAATTTGTCTTGTATCTCTGCACAAAATGAAGCGTAACAAGACCCCACTCTGAGCTGACAACTTTCAGTATTGAGATCACCTAGGAATAATTTTTGGTAAAGATTAAGAGCTCCTACTGTATTCTTAAAATAGAAAAGATGCTGAAGAAGATATTTTGTTCAAGCTCTCGATCCTTAGAAAAAAGACGAAGCTCGGAAATTCTATCTACGACATCAATAAGACCTATTTAACCACACAGGGAGGGTGGGTAAGACCCCCTTTTCGGCTCTCATTCCTCTCTTTGTCAAAAGGGAGCTAGCAGATTATACGGCAGCCCCAGAAGCCTTGCGTGTGGAATAAAGCAGACCTCTCTGCCAGCATTGCCTCAGAGGAGGATGTGTGTTGGGGTACTTACTGATGCCACCACTTGAAGCCAGGAGAGGATGAGCCCACGGGCAGTAGCAATAGGTGGCTGCAAGACGTCCAAATAACCTCAGGGGCCACAGAGCAGCACAGAGCTGCAGGGAACCGTCGATCAGTTCCACCTGGCACCTCCGCAGGTACTGCGGTGAGGAATGAGAAATTTAAGATACCTTCGCATTTTCCTGCGCCGGGAAGGAAACATGCAGTAGACATTTTAATGAGATAGTAAAGATTTTCACCTTCCACACAACCATTTTCTAGAAATTATGACTGTTCTCCCCCAGTTTTTGCTTCTCTGATTTTCTTCTGGCAATATAATCCATGCAGAAAATTATCTGAGCGCTTTAGCTGAAAGATACTGACTTATTTATTTTACCTCAATTCTAAAATATTTAGAGGATACCATCTAGTTTTTGAATGTTCCTGTACTGTAACTGATTTGCCTTTGCTCACATTAAAATGTTTCTCATTCTAAAGACTATGCGGCACTCTAAAATGTGACAGACTCATTGGCTTGCAAATCTTTCCTTTATGCTTGGGAAGTTTTATTATTATTACAGTAATGTAGCTGAAAGCAGGGCCCCATTGTGTGTACTCCTTAAATAATGAACAGGGAACTGAGGCACAGAGAAATTAAGCACATTGATCGAGGTCAGACAAAGGTTAGGATCACTGGAACCACAGCTCCCATTTGAGACAAGACCACCCTTGTTCTCCACCAGTCTTTGCTGTGGTGTCAAAACTGCACTGAAACTAGAGACAAAACAACCAATCCCCTGCTTTTAAGAAAAAGGGACCACTTACGCCAGCCGTACAGCAGAAATAATGAGAAAAATGAGAGAAATGCATGCACAAGTCCAGTATAGACTGGATACACATGGCCCTACATCCCTGTTCCTCCAGGCTCTGTCCCAGCTATTACTTTATCATGCCAGAACAGGTATGAATTCAAGCCGCCCACTAGGTCCAAGGGATGCTGGCTGGCAATTCACAGCAAACATTTCCAGTTGTGTCACATGGCAACATCATAAGATCTGACTCCATTCATTTAAAATGGGAAATAAATCTTGTGGTGCCACAAATTTGCTGGCAGCTTCAAGAAAAAAAAAATGTTTGATTTTTGAGAAGAGTTAAGAATAGGCACTAGCTATTCAGTGGGTGGTTAAAAGATATTAAAGGGATTTTATTTATTTTTCAAGCGCCACACCAATGGCAATTCTGACTTGGGTATTGAATACTGTAGCACAAAAGAGGGGTTTTTCACAATAAGCAAACCGGCCCTCTAACAACAGTGATCCATGGAAAAAGAAAACTGGATCCTCTCTGCACCTGCAACGATACTGGATTTGATCTTCCTTTTCACTTAAGGGTTACCTATTGAGTGATGTTCTACACATTGGGAAAAGTTGATATACTTTGGATATACAGTTACATCATGTTTGCAAAACAAAGATACAGCTTTATTAACTACCCGCATACCAACACTATGTTTAAGCTACGAAGCAATGACCGTGAGGTTGTGAAGAAGCAGTAGCAGGAGTTACGGTCATGCTAAAGCCAGTGCAGATTTCCCTACACACCAATGCTTCCCTAGAGAAACAGGCTTCCAACTCTGCCATGTCTAGAAATCTTTTAATACTGACAAAGACAGCTCTCAGGAATAATGTTCCATTGTCACACTTTTCATAAGAAAAATTTCAGTCGTTATTTTCATACTTAATTACAGAATTTCAAACATCGTCTTTCTAGTTTTCAAGTTCCGTTCCTGATAGCATGAATTCTTTTGTCCAATTTTGAGTTCTTTCACTGAGATGTATCAGCAGAAAAGCAGCCTTTTACTGCAGAGACTGAAAGACAGAAAATTTTAGGTGTATCATCTGTGAGAGATGTAGATTGTGTGTTGGCTTTTTGAACTCCTGTATCTCAAGGATAAAATTCACACAAAATTATCTCTTTGCTTTCTGTTGCTAATTCAGCTACAAAAATCTGAGGTATGCAGCAGCTTTTACAACTCCTTTGCTTCATGGGAAAGAGAGAGATTTCAGCAAAGCAGCGACAGTCTCGCAACTGATCCTAAACATAACCACCTAAAACATGTAAAATCCCCACACATTAAACTGTGCTAATACACTATGGTCTACAATGTGTATACCATACAGTTAGACTCTACCAACAGTACAGTAAAAGGCAATCAGAAGAGAAGCAATGTCATCGCAACAAACAGTAAGCGTATATGGTATATATAACCAAAAATCTTATCCAGCTTCCACTGTGAATAGCCACACATTCATGAACTCAGATGGAAACATCTTTAGACATTATTTAAACGTATAACTAACTTGTAATCATCATCCCCTGACCACCCACCCCTTCCCCACCCCACCCACCCCCCGCCAAGAAAAAAAAAAACAAATCCCAAAAGACTAACACTCACCACTTTGGATAGTTTTCACAGGTTAAGAAAACAAATGTAAAGGCCAAGCTTTTCATTCATTTCTACCACATTGTTCTCCTCCAAATAGCTTTTCGGAAGCATAGAAGCGACAAGAAATTTTGCCTGCAAGGCACACAAGTAGCAGAAGGTACAGGTTTTGAATTAGCTTTTAAGAAGTCAGAAACCCCACAAAGCTGCCAATTCCTAGAATTTAGTTCCAGGTACTTGATTCCGAGAGACAGACAATCTAGAGATGAACAGAAAAAACCCCAGTAGTTTTCAGCTGGACCCCTCCCCTAGTAAAATCCACTTACTTCAGGCATTTTTGATTATGAACTTTTCCACTTGTTCCTAAAGTTAGGCTCAAAGGACAGTGACTAATAGCTTAGAAAAGAACTGAAATTGGAGCTTGCAGTCTGAACACACAAAACGAAGCCCAATGACTGCTGCTATGAAAATAAATGGCAGTGTGTAGGTGTACCTTGTACAAATGAACTCCATCCATTTTAGGCAGCCTCAAAGGCTACAGGAGCAGAAAAGTCTGGAAACAAGTAAGAAGTCTGGGCTGAAAATTACGTCCCTGAGCTTGTTGCCTCAAGTGCAACCCAAGGGACCCAAGTGCACTCTCTAGCCCACCTGCCCTCAACCCTAGACCCAGAGGCCATGGGTGCTTCCTCGAAACCCAAAGAGCTCTACTGAGACACAAATTTGCAGCCTGTAGAAATAGAGAATGATTTTTGTACCAAAATCATTAAATAGTCAGGAAGGTTTGCACCCGATTCTTCTGACATTTTAGAACTGCAATGTATATAATGTGGAGGAAGACGTGGTAGCTGTTCATTGTTTACCCAATTCCTGAAACAAATCAAAGCAACATCAGCTCAGACTGGGGGGGGGGGCCTGTTGGTTTCCCTCCCCCAGTAAAGACAGCACAAGAACCCCGAGCATGTCCCACTGGGCTCAGCGTCCTTGCAGATGAAGTGCTGGTACAAGGTTACACATCACACTTGACACCTCAGTAAATGAGAATTGGCCAAATGGCAGGTTTGATCTCTAATTATTGCAGTGCGTCAGCCTTGCTGTTTAATTTGTGTCTAACAGACATGATTACAACAGGTTTTTTTGCACCTCAGCTGTATTTTGCTTATGCATTACTCTGCTAATGTAAGTTGCTTCCTTATATTGGCAGAGAATTACAGAAGCATTATTGCATGTTCATGAGAAAAAGCTCCAGATAGAAAGAGGTCAACAGGCTGAACTTCACTTACTTTGGCATCATCAGCAGTTGTTATTGCTTGTATTTCATGATATAAAGGTCTCTTATGCTGGAAGGAAAAAAAAACAAAACATACTTAGCTTTTGTGTCTTGGTAATGGGGACATTTGTTTTCTTTTTTGAAAAAAAAAAAAAAACCACAAAAAAAACCCCAAAACATCTCAGTTCTCATTCAGGTATTTCTGACAAAAAATATTGACTTGTACAAAGCTTTACTGTTAAATGTTTGCTTCGGTTTTGATATTTAAAACCACATAAAAAATGCAAGTAAAACTCAGCTACAATTATAATTGCCTTTGCCCCTTAAACATCATAATTCTTATCAAATAGACATAGACAGGATTTCTTCTCCCATTACCTGCAGCAACCAAGGCTCTTTGTGAGGTTTCAGAGCAACTTGTGTCAAATTTGAGTTTGACAAAACTCGGATAAGCAGCATAGCTGCCCAAATACTAGTGCTGTGTTAACTGATCACAATTTGTCTACAGCTGTAGTGTCACATGCATGGGAATTTTCCTTAGACACAGTTATTGTAGAGGCTGTCTAGATTCAGAGGAAGCTTACAGCTAGGACTGAGTTTTGCTTCTTAACCTTCATAGGCAAGATTTATTATCCTTACTAGATTACATACTTGATAGGAATTTCCAATCTTCCATTCCAAACCACTTAAGAAAATTCTGTTTGTCACTCATTAAGGAGATGTAGAAAACCACACAAAATTATTAATACCACATGGCTACGCAAACAGCAGTGAAAAATGGTTACCACATTTTCCTCGATAAGCAAGGCAAAATCCTTCCAATTAACATTTTAATTAGAAAATTCACTTGCCATGAAAGTGCCCTGCATTTTCATAAAGGTTATAACTCAGTCTCCTTTCAAATTCTTCCACAGCATTTTTCACTGTGGCTCTATCAGAGATTAGATACCCAGCAGCAAAAAGGGAGTTTAAGTGAATTATATTTGTAGCTCATACTTTATTCTCTTTTCTTTAAAACTTCAGGCACTCAGGCTTCTATTTCACCCATCACTTGCCCTTGGAGACTAGTGCAGCTTTGGGGAAAAAAGCAATTACCTACTGTGAAAAAATCTAGTAGTTACAATTATGAAATAATAAAATGTCAAAGACATGTCTAATTTAGATAGAGGTTTTAAACTTTTTAGCTTAGTGAAATACTACAAAATATTCTCTAAAATCATTATATCTGTCAGGTACAATGACCCCTTTGACTGTGATACCAAATGCAAATTCACAAACATTTATACAGTGTATCTGAGTGTGCATTAGAAATCAGCAATTGAAAATCTATTTTGCTTACCTTGTCACCAATAATGGAATTACAGCACTAAGAAACACATTTCCTTCTTGAATACAGTTAGTAAGTAGAACGCTTTTGTCTCTAGGGCGAGAAGGGTTTAACATTCACGACGCTCAGTCTTTTGCTTCCGTTCCTCTTGGTGCTCACAAGTGTCACAGTCCCTGGTAGTCCCTACAAAAACAACTGAACTTCCCTCCACGGCCACCTTTGGTTACTGGTTAAAAAAGGAAGCACCTATGAATCTTTAATAGCAAGAACCAAATTCCAAAGGAATAGCAACAATAGCAAAGTCTAACCAAAGACAAACTTTTAACTGAAATTCTGACCCAACTAAACTTTACCCAACAATGCATGTTTTCTGGAATGGTAGACTCCTAACTTGCAAATTCTTACTGCATATGCTGCCAGGTAAAGTCTTACTAATCTTAACGCCACTTGACCTGTAATAAGAAGCACTGCAAGATGGCAAAAAAGGGGAAGAGATTAAACCCTTTATCACATAATTGTATACTCTGATAGTCCAGGTATCATTACCACAGTCCGAGCTTTCTATGTGTGCAATGCGGGCACAAACACTTCTCACACCTCAAATGTTCTGGCACTCCTCATCCTCACAACGGGCATTGGAAAAGCCACATACTTGCACAGGTCTTGAAAAAATAGCTGTGAAGACAACATGCAATATATGCTAAATTAGAGAATTACACATGATCGCCTAGGAATCAATCCTGGTGTAAACGCCTGGTGAAGAGCTTTTCTCCCACACGCTACACGAGCCCTTGGCACAACAACGTGGTGCCTACAGACCCTGCAGCACGCGCGTTCTGCATCCTGAGCTGTTACAGCAGCCACAGCTGGATGGGGGTGAAGAAGAACAAGGTGCACAATAAGAACTTAGTGGAGAAGATGTTTATGCCACGCAGCAAACAATTGCTATGCATTGTACCTAGTCAAAAGCATTTTGCATTGTCTCAGAAATCAAGCGCTGCATCTACAAAATCATAACCAAGCCGTGAGGCAGGAGAGGGGACAGAGAATCTAAGAAGGGACATCACCTCCACAGAAATCTCTAGATGAGCCCAATCCTCCCCCTTCACCTTGGAGGCACCATGTCCAGTGAATTTTGTTGCAAGGTTCAAGTTTGTATTACAAGCACAAGAAAAAAAACCAAAACTGTTATATCAACCGCAAAGGAGCAAATTTAGCATTGCCTAATACCTCTGCTCCTTTTAGAGAGAACCAAAAACTTGGGATTATGTATCTTTATAAAGCGAAGCCCGAGATGGTATACAATTCAGCCCAAAACCAAGTGAAGAGGAGGGGAAAAAGACCAATTGATTGTGGACAAGGTTAGTGAATTCTTCATCATAAATTAAATTTATGCAGCATGTTAAACTTGAATATTCGAAGGTGTTTTTTTTCCTTTCAGACTGTTTTAAAATGACATCTAGCAAGAGCAATGAGGACAAAGAAGCTGGCTTTAAAATAGAACTTGACAGATTTATGACCAACATTATCTGGTACTTTTTAACTTCTGCAACAGGAAGCCAAACTTGATGACCCAGGAGCATCTTTCCAGTCCTAATTTTTAGCACTAAGTTTGCTGCTAGGAAGTGGTTCTGTTCCTGAAGCATATTTCCTACTAGTCTCTTTTGAAAGCAACATCTGCCCAGAAGAGTATGAAGAAAACCAAAACAGTGGAGTGAAAAATGACGAAGTGAACAAATGCACCGAATCATTATGCAAAACTAGAAGAGTTCCCACACCTCACAAGCAGAAACTGCCTGCAATACCTTTTTCAGAAGGCACTGGTTAGTCCTGCGGGAAGATGAGCCAGGCTGAGCGTGGCAAAGCAATATTCTCAAGCAGAACAGCCAGCATCTACTCCAAAGGTAAGCGATAATCTCTGCTGTGCCAAATCCAGTTATTAGTATTGCACACATTAAGTTACATTTATTTTATCTCTCTTTCATAATGGAATAATCTAAAACTTAGATTTGTGACAAGGCTGAGATAGCCTTCTTTTCATTCCCCACCCAATTCAGAGAAGCGTATGCAGACTCTTTGTAAAATAAAAAGATCAGATAACACCCGCAGAATAAACATGGCATGTTGTCCCTTGACATACAGTGAAAGATCTGAAAAGAACATTAAGAAGGAACACTTCAGTGGTAATCTAGATAAGACCACGTGAAAAGATAATGCTTAATCAAAGACTGATACTGTCTCATCTTACTGTCTGGATAAGTGGACACCAGAACACTGTAAAATTTCATACTTACCACTTTATATCAACTGAAGATAAAGCTTACACTGAGCGGGGCACCTGGCACATCTTACAAGACTTGTAAACAAAACTTTTTATCAGTATTAAAATGAGAAGCTTTTAACCAGAAATAAGTCAATCTAAGCTTTTCTTCATTTCTTTATAGGCTGAGGAAGATCAAAACAAGTGATTAAGACATTTCTTTGCTTCATTAACAAATATACAAAGTTTTATTTTATTAGATTGGTTTTCTGTATGTTAACATTATCATATCAATTATAACCCACATTCACAGCAGAAATTTTCTAATAGCATTTTCTAACACTAACTGCTGTATTAGAAATCCTTAAGAGAAACTTATCTTTAGCTACTCAGGTAACTTGAATAATAAAGTGCAAAACCACAATAAAATTTGACAGACATACGCTCCAGCTCATACTCAGTGGAAAATAAAGTTTGTAAGACCACTAGGTATGGATTCACTGCACACAATAGAAGAGTGTGACCTGAAGACATCAGTTTTCAAGTTTTCCCATTACCAGTCATTGATTACAATGAATAATTTTCCATTACTTTTAAGGGTAACAAAAAGAAATCACAATAAAATTACAAATAAAACAAAACATTGGCCAGACTACCTGAAGCTTAGCCCTATACTTGGTACCTTTGACCCAGTAAAGGTTTTCAGAAGAACTGATGAACAGGAACAGTTCATTTCTTAATAGCCTCTTTGATTTTAACTTCAAGGAATCAATTAGCAGGACATAACACAGCATTTTGTTTGGGACCCAAGTCATAATTTTTTACTTTTTTTTTTTTACTGCACCTGCAGACATAAACATGTTATCATTCAGCTAATGATTGCCAACACTAGCTACTGTCCCTCTCAATCCAAGAGGATAGAACAAAATAATCTCAGAATTTTATTGGAATTAAGTCCAATTCACGAAGTATAACCCAAGCTTGCATGTCTCTCCTTACAGCCACTGGTGCGGTCTCCCCAGTACTAAGCACTCTTTTCAAGACAAATGAAGTATCAGAAACTCTGGGTGCCTTTCCCTTTCTTCTACCTGACTAATTAGTTTACATTAAGCCTGTTGGTGCTACCACTTAAGTTAACATCATCAACAAAGAAGACTACTTAACTTTTTTACTTACAGAATTCAAAGATGGAAATTAAGTATAACTCTAATTTAGTCACACTGCCTCCTTAGTAGCTGCTAACGTTGCTTCTCTTCTACCACTTTCCAAGAAAGGACAGGTTAGCATGCCAAGCTTTAATAAATAACAAAAAGTTTTAATTACAAACTGTATATGCATCCCTTTGTCATGTTACTAAGCTTGATTTACTAGTAAACACAACACACCACTGTCAAAACAAAAACCAGCCTGAACAGCAAGCTTTAAGGACCATGTCCTGTTTATAGCTTCATGTAACCAAGAAATTCACAACATACATTCCCAATAACTCATTTTTACATAATACTCTCCTTCACATTGTTGTATTTCACTACAGTCAGTGCTTTCATCAAAGAAACATTTCCACACACAAATATACAGCAGAACATCCAGTGCTATTTTGGAGGGCTGCAGATGGCATTTTCCCCTTTTAGATCATTTAAGCAGATAACCAAATTCAAAGACCCAGCTGTTGTACTCTGGGTAAGGCACTTGCCCCAAATGAGCAATACAGCACCAGGCCAGTGTGCAAGAAAAGTCTGAATGTACCTTTTCTTCATCATCTATACCTAAACAAGGAATAGTTCTGTAGCAATTGTGCTCTCTCAGTCTGAAGTGACCCTCCTGCAACAGCTTGTGCAGCTTTATAAACTGCTTCACATTCTTCCCTAAACTTACTAGTTATGGCCACATAAGTATTTTGAAAACTTTCAGATGTTTATTCTATAAAGACTCTATTTCAAAATAAAACTCAAGGTGCACTTCAAAGGAGCATGCAAAATATTCATTAGAACTTGTGAAATATAACCATGAAATCACAATGATAAAATTTTATCTGTCTATCGGCAGTTCTTAACCATCTACATAAACAAGTTATTTTTTTAATTGAGGTCTCACATGATTTCAGTCCCTGAAAAAAACAGAAAGTTGCCTTATGGCATGCATAGTATAGACATTACTAGTGCTACTTGGAAGAGTTCTATCTTCTCTCCCCTTCCCTCCCAAAAAAGTACCAATATAAAACCCAGTTATCTTAATTTTTTTAAATTCACCCTTTGCTGCATACTCAGCTGCATATATTTATAGTTCTCCGCTCAAAACCTTAGAATAATCTAGGAGTAAAAGCCTGTTAACTCACCACCAATAGAAGATTAACAAAGAAGTGAGATTTAGTTTCTATTAAAAACAAAAGCACATCTCACTTCTGGGGTTCTTCATTATTTTGTCAAAGACATTTTAATAGAATTATTCTGATGTTCTGGTCTAGCATTAGATCACAGACAAAATCTCAGTTTTAAGGAAAAACACGCATTTTATACGAATTTGAACTGCCAGTAGCTTTAAGCACCCAAATAATTTTAATTTTTCGATTTAAGAAATCTTCTGCAGTTCTAGAAAGATGAGTTACGCATTTTTGTTCACATACAAAAAGACAGTCTAACAGATGTAAACTATTTATTGAATATTTGCCACCAATATTGTTAAATACATAATCTTGCAGTTTTCCGCTTTCAAGTTAAAATGTCAGAAACAGAACACCAAATATTTACAATTCTTATAAGGAATGTTACATAATGACACATTAAGGCGTAAATTCTTTTGGCTTATAATTCTGAAAAGAATGATAATAGCAAAAAGTGATGCAAAATCTTCATTGTGAGATTATGATTAAGCTACAATGTTTTACAAAAATATGGTGTAAGATGGCAATAATCCCATTCAAAATCCTGCATTAGGCCCCTCAAGAGGGGCTGATAATTTATACAGTCAAAACTTTAAAATTTACATATAAAGGTACCCTATCCACCATTGAAAAGTACAACTCTCAACATATACAGTTTTCAGGCCACAGTTTTGAAGGTCTGGAGTATCAAGTTGGTTTGATGAATTAGTCGGTTGGCACTTATGAACACATTTATTGCCCTGTTAAAAGAGAAAGATACCACTTCAGACATTTTTAGAAATATGCCATTCAATAAATACAGCATTAAGTTTGGGCAACTAAATATACTGGCATCTAGGCTCTATGCAAATTGGAAGCATACTGATGTTCTACCATATCGTGATCTACCTGAATCTTACTGCTGGCAAACAGATAGACTTATTTGCATGGCTAATCCCAGAAAGACTATGTTTATTGGCAGGAACTTAAAGACTTGGGCTCTCAATCATCATTGACATTTCAATCATTTAATTCTGCGGTTTTAGCTAACTAAGAGAGAGACTAGAGCAGATGATTGTTAAACAACTGTTCTTTTGAAAGCTGAACACTTCATCCCCTAGTAATTTCAGCATTTGTGACTCCTTCCTCAAGAAACACTAAGCATGCGCACATGGAAGCAACATACTATTTTAGTTATCTTTTTGTTAAGAAAGAGGTGTGGGGTCACTGAGTTTTTCAGCTCAGTAATGACATCTGTGACTATTTTGTTTAGCGCTGTTACCTTCTGGTGGGAGCTGGGTATCTTATTCAACACACAGTTCAGACAGATTTAAATTACTTCTGATTTCCAGAAGGAAATACAAGCCTTACCTGGTATTTCTTGCAATATCAGTAATACCTAACAGACTTCAAGCTTACGCCCACAATACACAGCAAGCATTCACTTCACATAGAGCTAAACAAAGCTGGTCTCTTCCAGTATAGTTGGGGTATGTCTCAACACATCCAATCCTTTCCTCATTTTTTAGTCAAAAAGTTTTCTAATTAACTGCGACTGCTGAGACCTAGTTCATGTGAAAACTTATCTACACATCTGTTCAGTAATCATAAAGCTACCAAGGTCTAAAGTTCTCATTTTGGTATCATAACCAAACTTAGCCCCAATTTCAATAAGGGGGGAGGGGGGGTGGGGGAGAATGCTTTGGTAGAAACAAGGTAGTATTCACAGCTGGGCTCAAGACTTCCCTCTCCTTTATTAATGCACCATCCCCTGGGTGCTCTTACAGTCTTTGCCAAGCTCAACAAGACCAGACATGAAAGTTAGTTCTCATCTTTAAAACAGTAGCACATAGAACACTTTGGCACTGTCGAAATCTGAGAGGGATATAGTCTTCATCCAAAACAGTCTCTACAGTGAAATACAGAAGAACAGTGACTTAAAAACCCAAGGTGAGAACCTGAAAAAAGCCTCAGTTTGAAGGCTAAAATGTTCAAACATAAAAAGATTAATCAGCTGTGTAATTCCA
This sequence comes from Haliaeetus leucocephalus, assembly GCF_000737465.1. Classification (NCBI taxonomy): domain Eukaryota; kingdom Metazoa; phylum Chordata; class Aves; order Accipitriformes; family Accipitridae; genus Haliaeetus; species Haliaeetus leucocephalus. The sequence goes on from NW_010972798.1 coordinate 718,092, forward strand.
AATACTGTGAAGTACTATAAGAAACTATAAAGAAAGGACAATAAAAATGTAAATCAAAGAAACACTGCACAGATGTTTAGTGTTTGCAAATGATACTTCAAATAGGTAGATTACTTTTTTCAATAAAGCATTCATAAGTTTTTGTCCTTGTATATACACTAAGAAAAACCACACAGGGCCATGAAATTTAACTTCACATATTCAAGTTCAAAGATAACACTGTACATGGGTGTTGTACAGTGGTGCAGTTTAGCAAACTTCCCTTTCCTCAAAGGCATACAAAAGGAATAAAAGTATTTTTAAAGCAGCCGTGATGGTCTGAGGACATAGGTGAGGAAAAAATTGGGCAAGTCCTGAAGAAGGCAGCTCACGCCCCAAAGCTTGCCCTATTTTCCCCTGTTAGTCAACAGGGCCTTTCATTATGTAAAATGTTAGTACAAAAACATACTTACTTTCCATCTTTAAAATAAGTTTTCAGAGTATCACTGAAACTTTTGGAGTATTTTACAAACTCTTTCTTTTGGTGCTCAAGTGCCTAAGAAAACAAAAACACCAGGAGCAGAGTCTTAGTTCACATATTGTTGGGTACAGTGAGAATCTCGACATTAAACCGGTAAGAAAGTTGGCTAATGTTACATTAGGTATAGAAATTTTGATTTTTTTTTTTTTTTTAGGAGACATGCAGAGAAATTGTCCTCTTCCTATAAAACTGGTGTGACCTAGCATACAACAATCCTGTTGTTAAAGTATTATGTCATTGACCAGTTAAGGTCTCCTACTCATCCTCTCATCAAAACAATATGCTTCCTCTTATACTATTAAAAATATTGTATAAAAAGAGTTACTGCACATACCCGCCGGTTCTGATATTGGTATTTCTTGAAGACATTATTTACTGTGTCAAGAAGTTCCTTTATTGCACTCGCGATGTCCCTATTTGGCAATAAAAAGATAGTTGTAATATCCTTAAGCTATTCTATTTAAATGTTGGAATTTAATCCCCTTCTAATAGTCAAATACTTCTTAAAACAGTCTCTACAGAATAAGCATCAGACAGGATGTAGCAAGACCAAATGCAAAGAGCTAGACCAGTGACATGGGAATTCAAACTAGGAATCAGCAAGTTAAGTTCAGTCTAGTACCGTGGGGCTCTCATTAAAAATCCTCAACTCTGTCCGCCCATTTATAAGCAAGGATCAGGCTCCTTTCCAATGGGAACAGTGTTGTTAGCATACCCTACAGCATTTGAACATTCAGATTTAAATAAAAAGTTTGACAACTCAATCTGCAGAAAAATACATATACAATACTTACTTGATTGTCTGAAGAAACCTCACTCTGTCATTGATCTCATCAGGAATCTTACTAAGAATCTGTTTAAGTGCTCGTGCCTTTTCATTAAGATCTTGGAATTCTGGTTCTGGTCTTTCAATCATATACTCTAACAGGAAGAACATATTTAAAGATACCATTAGTTTTTCCTCAAGTCTCTAGTGACAGCTAAAAACACTACTTCCAAGTGCAGCAGTATTGCAATGTTACATTTAAAGGTGAACAGCAGAAAAATAGCCATGAGCAGAAAAATGCAATACGCTCTGCATCAATAGAAACAGAGTACAACATAATCTTTGTTATTGCAAGTTGGAAAAAGAGCCCATCTTTCTTTAAGTGAGACACTGAAGACACTATACTAATCAAATGCAGTATTAAAATAACTTAAAGCCTACTTCTCTGACAGTGTAACTACTGCTTTTACTTTGAAGCAGAGAAAAGGAAGGTGAATATTATACTCCATATATGCTTTTTTCTGGTTTTTAGTATTGCAAAAGGTTAACTATGCACCCACATAAACATAATTCTAAACATTAATTTTCTTTCTCTTATTATTCAAGTATGTTATTTAGGGAGATTTAACTTCTCCAAAAGAGGTATTCAGAAAATACAAACATTATTCTACCATGCTGAAGAAAAAAATCTCTATTAAGAAACAAATAACCTCTTCTGAAAATAGGCATAGAGAAAAGCATGTTCCTAGTTAACAGTGTAATTAAAACCACACTTATTCAACATAAGAGGTAAGATATTACCTTCTACATCATCAGCCGCCATACGCAGAAGAGACTCTGTGAAGTTCACATCCACACTTTTTTTCTCCAGAATTTTCATAATGATGTCCTGTGTAAGACCTGGATTTTCTTTTTCAGCCTGTATGGCAAAGAAAATTTTTATTCTTAAATATGCAAGACATATTTGCAAGCACAAAGGCCGATTTTCATGTAACTTGCTTCATATACTGCAGGAGTTTTGCTAGAAACTTTAAAAGTCTAATGGCTTTAAACTAGCAGATTACATTGAAAACCATTCTTCCACTACAACATCCATTTTTCTTGGATTACGTGAGTGGTTCTGTATAAACAAACTTTTCAAATAAGCCTTTCCACTCATTTTAACTTGAGTAAGAAAGTTTTCCATGAAATTCTATATTTTTTTATATTTCCATAAACATTAAGCTTTGAGACAAAGATATTGTATCCATTGGGATCTAATTCACTCAAACACAGGTGCTACTCCCCCGTCTTCCACATGACATTTTATAAATGTGCCTCTTATGAATCACATCATATGCTCAAACATCATCTTGGAATTGCTTCTTCAAAGAAAACAAAAACAAACACAAACCACCACCACCCCCCCCCAACCACCCTTTTGATTGATGACATATTTAAGTAAAGCTAGACTAACACTGGAGGTATTCACACTATCTATGTTGCTATCAAAAAATTATGCTGTGTTGAATGAGGGTGTGTTGTCTTTTTTAGCTAGCACTACCATTTCTACCAATATCTCAATTTGTACATTATTTGCGTTCAGCTTAGCTCCTTATCACCAGTCATAAAAACATTTAACTTGTACAAGCTCTAGTTAAGACTTAAGACTGTCTGGGTACACTCAGATTTAAGTGTAGAAACAGGGAAGTATTACTTAGTTGCATAGCTCACATGTTAAGGTATGTCACGTCTACAATTATTTTTGTTTAAAGAATTTAAAAAAATAAAGGAATATGTGTATTTTCATTCTCCAGGAATATAACAGAAAAGTTAGAAGAATCTTTTTTTTCCATTTACTGCTGGATACAAACACAAACACTGAACTTATCCTCAGCCACAAAAAAATCCCATTACCATTCACTTTGTAAACCATTTCCAAAGTCTGTTACATGCCTATTTCTCATGAGCACCTATTCTACATAATCTTGTCATATTTAGACTAAGTTTATTATCTTATTACCTTCACTGATGATTCTTCATTTAAGCTTTTGTACTATATGGACAAGACAAGATTCTGCGTGTTTAAAATTGCTCAATACACTTGTATCATTCAGATTTCTACTCATAACATTTGCAGACATCTCAAACTTACAGTCCATGCAATTGTTCACTTTCCTTTTAGACTATTGGATTAAGGATGCAGTCTTCAAACACAAAGACACAAAGAAACACAACAGCTGGCTTTTTAGCTTCATCATATATGGTTTACCTTTTAAACAATCATTCTTCAATACAAGTTACTTCTCACCTTAATAAAAGCTGCTCTCAGTGTCTGAGCTGCAGATAGATTTACTCTTTCTAGCTGCAAAAAAATGTTCAGAATTATTAGCAATTCTAATGTTATCAGAACAAAACAATTGAAGTACTCATGCCTTGCTTTATATAGCATAATGAAAAAAGGAATTGATAGCAGCATTCAAAATTACTGGTCTCGTTTGAGGGAGAGATAGTATAAAGTTTAATCCCAAAGGAAAGACTTCCCCTCAAAATAAAAAACATAAAAATCAAACATGACACTGGACAGATTTTGCATTTATCCAGCCTACAGCAGAAGCCTGAAAGAAGCTTTTGAGAACATCTTGACAATCTCCGATACTCGCAGAAAAACAAATATCCTATTAAATTATAACCATTAGCAGTAAAACTGAAATGTATCAAGCTGTTCACAGGTACATGTTCAACTGTACATTACTTCCTGCCATAGAATGCCAGACCTAGCATTTTTGTGAAAATCCTCCGTAAAATGTAAAAAAAAAAAAAAAAAAAAACCAGGGCCATGACAACTAGCAGTCTTTGACAAGCATGATATTGTACTCGTGGAAAGAAGGGTAAAACAATGAAGGGTAAAACAACGCACAGAAAGAAGATGGTGTTAGACGCAAAGCTTTCCCAATCAAGATGAGCAACCTGTTACTGTGATCATATTTCCCAATGTAAAGGGGATTATTACATTCTAAAGCAAAATGTAGCTTACCTCATTAAAGACAGGGTACATAACAGCATAGAGAGGCATGGAAACCATAGAAGTGGTCTCTGCTTCATTCTTCATCTCTTCCATTGTCATCCTCATTCAAAGACCCACTTTTCAAGGAAAACACTATAGAAGCAAAAAACTCCTCATTCACTGAAATGTTTCTTCTTTTTCCTCGTTGTGCAAGAATACTTGAAGAACTTGAAAAATATATCGTCCTTAGGTTGTGCGAGAAAAAAAACAAACACAAACACACACAATTATGAATGCTCGTGACTGACAGGTTCTAAAAATGAAAAGGCACAGAACAATGTTAGTTTGTTACTGCCTAGAAACTAGAAATTATTTATGACATGAGTTAATATGGAATGACTACTTCATGTAACTTAAAACCCTAATTGAAATCTATTACATGAACAGATATTTTAAAGACTAAGGTACTACCAAAAAAATTTTACTTGAAGTTATTATGGAATTAATTTTCCTGAAAGAAGGGATTTTATTTGATATGTATTACAAAAATCTTGCCACCACTAGTAAGCAGCAGCATAAGATTCCCGACAACTCCTGTACAGAAAAAGCTTGAAAAGCGTTACATGCTGTAAACCCAAAACCCATACAAATGCATTATGACAATTAACATTAAGACTACATATAAATATTCCATATTTTCATATACGCATCAAGCTGTGATTCTGCCGGAGATCAGTGCCTACTTTCTACCCATTTGAATTCCAAATACTGCATCTTCAGTTTTACATAAGCAAAAATCTTAAGTCATGTTTCCACTCAGGGTGTGTCAACAGCTATGTTAACTCAATGGAAAATTATTGTTCCAGTAACTGAACCTAGGTTTTGGAATTTCTCCACCCAGACCAGCTCATCGTATCCAACACGGAGAGATCATTGCTTAGACCCAGAAATTATGTGGAAAAGAAAAAAGGTCACCGCACAGTTCATAAGAAATCCTTGTTACAGCCTGCTAAATTTTCTGTTCATAAGATATTTTAAAAATATTTATACAACATAATTGAGTTTAAAAGACCTAAAGGCCAAGTTAGGAATAAAGATACACAGAAAGATATTAACGGTTTTAATTTTTAGATTTGCTTGCTGTATTTAATGCACTAGAGGAGTTTTCTTCCTCCTCCTAAGCTTCAGACATCAGGCATTTGTATGTTCGTGTACTGATTTTACTGATATTTTAGTAAGAAGTAAAAAAAGTGAAGTTTTTAAGAAACAGCAGAAGCTACTACAGTAATCAATATCACTTCCCAATAGTTTGAACAGGTTAAAAAATGCTCAGATATTTCTTCAAGCTGTATTTCTCCTTATGCTCTGCACTGGCTAAAAAAATCTTCAGGCTCTTTAAATAGAAGAACAGATATTCTTTTTTGCCCAGGGCAGATATAGTAGTTTAGCTATAATTATACAAGTGAAATTTGTTATTGATTACAGTAAGCACAGAGAAGAACTTGGATGACTACAACTACCATGCATGTCTGAGTATGTGATTAGGCAGTATGAACATATCCAAAAGTGAGAAAAGTGAAGAACTGGTCACACCACAGAAACAGCCAACAGCTAAAACATGATTTGAAGAAAAACTAAACATGACTATAATAACAAGCAACAGCTCTTTATACAAGTCTTCTGATATGGACTGCTTATTGCAAAATCTCATCTTTGTTTCTCTTACTGTTCCAACCCTTCAACATGACATACACAAGCAGATTCCTATAACCACAGAACAGGATTACTGAGACTTTAAAAAGGGGACTGTATAGATGAGAGACGTGCACGTGGATGGAATGGCAAAAATCAGGACTCTCACATTTTTATCACCTACCTGTAGATATTTTACAGCTGTCAAGAACATGGAAGAATACAAGTGAATATTTATCATTCCTCAAAAAGTTGAATATCTTTAAAGAACTTGTTTCAGAGTTACATAAATTCATGCAAGGTCTACTGAAGTGGGGGGGAAGGGAACATGTCTGAACAAGTTTTCAGTCACAACTGCAAGTACAAGCTGCCTCATTTATTATACATGCATATTCCCTGCACTAAGACTCTGGCACGTAAGGGGCAGAGTGGATGGCGAGCTGTTTGTTTTACTGCTTAATTCTGCGTTTTTGGAAGTTCAGTAAAAATATATACTCACGCAAGATACTACACTAACAAGCAACACTGAACACAACATTCACAGATTAATTTACTGCAAGTTTTTATCTAGGAGTACTGTATTCTCAACAAGAGTAAGTTTCTAAAACAGCGAAATCGGGTCATTGAACATTGTTCTAGTCTACCTGAAAGATTTCTGATCATAGGAAGAAGGGCAAAAAAGGACAAAATAACCATCAGCTATAATTACTTTGTTTTTATGGGTTAGCAGTATCCACAAAGAAAAGGAAATACTAACTGAAATGATGGATTTTTATGATGATGAACACCTACACTGCGGACTACCATGAAGAACTCGTTTTCTTCTGAAGAGCCATAAGCTATTGTTACTAATCCATGGTACAGTTAAACCCCCCATATAAAAACAATTATACACCATCTATTACCTCTCTACCAGACACTGACATACTTCAAACAAAATACAAAACCTTGGATTTACATTAACACAAAGGATACAACTGTTGCAACTGAAGACAAGGGGTAGATTTAAATATACACGCACACAAGAAATACATGAGAACATCAAATATTTTTGTTGCCAACATATGAAAAGAAATATATTCAATATATCACACTGGTCATTCATGACTGCAGAAACCTTCCCATGTTCCAGAAGATAAACTAGGTAGTGTAATGCTGTTATGCAGGTATCTGACTGCTAATGTTGCCATGCTATTTGTCTTTGCGGCTAGGGATCAACCTCTCCACATCTTTCAGATGCAACTTAGATGCACTGCAGTCTCTGCTAGTGTTAAACAGCAGGGATAAAAATCTTCACAAAAAAACCCCCACGTTTATTTGCATTACAGAAAGATAGTTTGTCATAGCTGCACTAAACCACATACAAGTGCTTTTGAAGAAGGCCTCAATCCTGATTATGGACCAAATCCCCATGAAAACTGAAGTTTCTGTTCTGTTATTCAGATCAATTATTAGGAAGTCCACTAGCCTTCAAAAGTCTACTGGCCTGACTAAACCCGAAGTTTAATGCCCATTATCATGCAGCAACTAGGAACTTTCAGTATTTCTTTTGGTATGTGATCAAAAGCAGCCATCTGCATCACTGCCAAGCTTTATGACAACACTGTCTTCTAAAAGCTTAACTTCAGTTCACTACAATCTCAAGAGAGTCTTTTATGTGAGACAAGCTTACCCTAGTTTCATCTGCCAATTGTTTTTTTGCATTCTCAAAAAAAAGACAGAATAAGATTCCATGAGAAGGTGATCTATTAGAACAGCACAATGTAGTTGTGCTGTGCAGAAAATCCTGGCAAATTGCTGTAAGATGCAAGAAAGATGTTACTCTGCTGGCAAACTTGTTAATTGGTCTGAGGGGGAAGACAAGGTGAAGATAGTAGGTTACTGTCAAATATTAATCTGCATGCAAGTCTGATCTTTTTTTCTTACAGTGATCCCACAAATTCAAATCTGTGTATGTGCAATTACAATCATGCATCCTGCTACACCAGATGAAATCAACCGTCGGAGAGAATGTACAGAATGATACAGGGAATTTAAAGAGAATCTAAGTTTGAAAACTATGCTAAGATGCCAGTTAATGCAATCCTGGCTGCTCAGTCTTAAACCATCGAACTCATCAAGCTGTATTCCGAGAGGTACTAACGTAGAGTATATACTGTCAGTATAAATCTTAGATTCTAACCTTTAAGTTCCAGCACTAAAATATTATCCCAGCTATTCAGCAAACACTGAGAGAACCGGTACATTTTAGATGAGGAACAAATTTGGAAGGATTCTTTGATAGACCTATTCCCCCATATCCATCCAATGACATTTTAAATCACTCAACTGAACTTTATCAGAAAAAAAACTACGTTAAGATAAACTTCCTGTAAGCCAAAAAGGGTAAATAGCAAAACCTACCACACACTTCCCAAAACTACGGTTATCAGTGTCTAAGGTGATAATTTGCTTTCTCTAATCCGTGTCATTTACTGACAGACTTTTGGTCACGCACTAAAATCAAGTGGCATAACTGCAGAGCTACTTAAGAATATAATCATCACAGTATCACTACAGAGTGCAGTAATCTTGCCCAAACCCACATCTGCTCATTGGCCAGTGTGAAAACAAGCAAGGTACCCATGAAAGAAAGGTGGTGGTTTAACACTATCTTTTCAAACAGTGTTTGAAGAGAAGAGAGTCTCACGATTTCAACAGAAACATTGGCTATCAATTGGCAGGATTTCAATCTTCAGTTAGGTCATCAGTAGATCTACCTATGGCGCTGAGGTTGTCTCTATTCCCTGCCCCAGGCTCCACCTACCTTAGATCTGGAAAACTTTAAGCACCTCGACATTAATACTCTTTTTTAGAAAAGTACTAAAGAGGAACAAGGCCCGAGGCAGTGATCTACCAGAATGATTATTTCAATGGTTGGCTTCTAGCAAAAATTACAGTTCTATTCCTGCTAGAAAAAAGGCTATCCTTACTGCCAAGAAGGTCTGCTCCACTTTTTGCAGTGAGGATTCAGAAGAGGTTTTACCTTTCACCTGATTCAAGACCCCTGAGTTACCAGAAAAACTAATTTAAGTTCAGAAGAAAGAGTGGGGGAAGGGAAATAGCAGCATGAATCCTACCCTGAATTCAGAGGCAAAGAGCTTGGCTCCTATTTGTAAGATCAATGTGCATGGGAGGAGGGAGTTTAGGTAATTTACTAATTACAGTTGCAAATTTCACAGAAGAAAAGAAATTGCAGAGTATGCCCTTTTAACTACACACATACCCCACGCATAGCTTGGTAACTAATTTTCCCTTATTAATGGTCACTTAAAAGAAATAAAAAACCCACACTCCTTTTCCTTGTCAGATGGTAACTTACCTGCCAGCACTGTATTTCAATTATAGATGGCAATTATTTCCCACTGTATAACTTAGGCTACATGGTACAAAGTTTAAAGGCTTTGTGCTTCAGATACAGAACTACTTTCCTTCTTTTTTTAAAACTGAGATGACTTTATGGCAGCATGGTTGAATTTGCTGGAATTGGCATACAGATCAACTGTTATGATAACAACCTCCATATTTTAAAATCAGTAAAGATAACAAGAAACTTAAAAAAAGGTACTCTACTGCACTGATTCCATATTCTACTAACTCTTACACCCAGCAGTTTCACTGAAGAGTTAATAAAAGGAATGTCACCACAAAAGAGCACTGAAGTTTTAAAAGTATCTTTAAATGCCTCTCTCTAGAATAGAGATATGCAGTTTTCAAACACCTCCATACACATATAATAGCCACTTACAGTTGAGTTCACTCTGACAAAGCATAAACTGCTTATGCATTTTATTATTGGAAGAGCAATCCGTATGACTAATTCGTAAATCACACAAACTTGCAATAAATCCAAGATGTCTATTTTTAGAATCGTATCAACTTAAGAAAACAAAATCCAGGCTTGCTCTGAAGTCAGGCTTACAATTAGTTCACATTCTTTCGCAGTGCTGAACTTCAAAATGGAAGTGATTTAGTCTGTTCTAATACACCCAGCTCTTGTGCCTGCCTAGCGCATGAGAAACTATAGCCTCCTGCACTGCGCCCCAGTTTCACTAGTTAGCAACATTAAAATCATTATACAGTATAACTGAAACGGGTCACGGCTCTTAGCATATATAATCACAACAACGCAGCCCTGTTTCTTTTTTTCCTCTTTGGGAATGTGAAAGTAAAGCTATTACTCTATCAAACGCTAACAGGTAATTCACAGTTTCAAACATACAAACGCATCCAACGAGTAAACAAATACCAAAGGGCAATTAGTTCCTCTGATAACAGGAACAGCACAAACCTGGCCCAGGCTTTCAGCCATCTACCGGTGCCCCAGCATGTGCAAGCTACAGGAAAGGAACCAACCCAACTCACCAGTTCAGTGAGCAGCTTAATGGGACACCCAAGCACTGAACGTCTCCCCAGACTGCTCGGTTACCGAGCCGAGCACAGCCCGGGTTCCCCGCCGTCCCTGCCCGGCACTCTCGCTGTCCGCCGCGGAGCCGCCAGGTTTGCGGGAAGGAGCCGAGATGTTTTTTCTCTCTCCTCCACCTGAGAGGGCACTGACCGGGCCGCCGGAGCTCACCGCAGCCACCTGACAGCGCTCCGCTCCGACCTTCGGACGAGCTAAAAATAATAACACATCCGGGCCTACGCTTCCCAGGGCCGGCCGGCCCTCCCGAGGCGGCCCAGGCCGAGGGGCCTCAAGCCGGGGAGCCCCCCCACCACCGCCTCCCCGTTCCACCCCCGGAGAGGGAAAGGCCCCAAACCACCGGCGGGGGAACGGCGGGTCGCGGGAAGGACGGAGAGAAGGACAAGCCCTCTCCCCGCCGCGCTCCAGCCTCGGGGAGAGAAGTAAACGGGTCAGACGCCCGGCAGGGCCGGACCCTCTCCCCGGCGGGGAGGCGAAGGGACACTCTCCGCCTTTTCCTCACACGGCGAGGCCCGAGGCCGCGCTCACCTGCGGCGGGACCTACCGGCGGTCCCTGCCCTGCCCTGCCCTCCTCCCCGCCGCCCCCCAAGCCAGGCCCCGATGCTGGAAAGAGTTTTACGCTTCTAACGCGGCGCAGCCCCGAAGGGCGAGACAGGCCCTGCGCAAACACACTAGCGGGCACCACCCCCCCCACTCTCCCCTCACCGCCTCCTCCAAACGCGGCCGCTCCTCCGCGGGCACACGCCGAGAAGGGAAAGCCGGCGGCGAGGCACGGCATAGCACCTCACCTCGCCTCCCCCCGACCCACGGAGCCCTCGAGTGGGCTTACACCGCCGCGCAGGAAGCGCCTGCGAGAAGGAGGAGGAGAAGGAGGAAGCGTCCGCCGCTGTTACCACACACCAGGCGTTGTCCGGAACTAACCGGCGGCCGCGCGGGCCCCTGGGCTCTGTAGTCCGCCGCCCGCGGACTACAAGCCCCACAATGCCACGCGGCACGCGGGGGGGCGGAGACAGGGACGGGATGGGGAGGGGGGGAGAAGGAGGCGGGAGGGCCCAATCGGAGCGCGGGGCCGGGTGGAGGAGGGGGCGGAGCCTCGGCGGGGCGGGGCGGTGAGACTAACCCAGGCGCTGGCGGCGGGGGGGGAGCACACCCGCGGCGGAGCGCGGAGCGGCGGGTACGGCGGCGGTGGGGGGCAGCGGTAGCAGCACCGGTAGCAGCACCG
>NW_010972798.1:729749-744511 GCF_000737465.1 Haliaeetus leucocephalus
CACATCCCAAACCCCTTGAGGTGTTCAGTCACCCTTTGTCTCTCCACCTGCCGGCCCCGGTGGTGAGGAAACGGCTCCCGCCTCCCCAGGAGCCGAGGCGTCCTCAGCCCCGCTCACCAGCGTCTGCGCTTCAGCACCGGCACTTTGTTTTTCAAGTTATACTGTGGTAAGTGTCGCAGCAGTAGTTCTCAAAAAGCCGTCCGTGCCGAAGAAGGTGACGTCGCGCAGGTTTGTGTGGCTTTTCTGGTCGCTGCCCAGCCGGAGCCGTGCTTCTGAAGCCCTTTTTTGAGGGGCTTCTCTCGTCTGTGGCACGCTTGTTCTGTCAGATCGTTCAGTGCTCTCTGCAGGCTGCGTGTGTATACGGAGTATTTGGGGGTTTGGGCTGTTAAAAAAAACTAAGTAAACTTGTGTATTATTTGTCGAGGTAATTGTGTTACTGGTAAGCTTTAAGATTCAAAGTTTTAAATCATATTTAAAATGAGCTCAATCGTTAAAGCGTTAACTTGGTTTTGGATTTGTGTCTGCATTTCTGATGCATCAGTATTAAAGCTAGCTGCTTTTTTTTTTTTTAAGTATTGCTCAGTATTACCTCATGTTAATAAGACACATGAATCCCAATGCGAACATGTGAATGAACAGCTAAAGTATTAAACTTGTCAAACAATTGGCTGTAACTTCTTGCAGCAGTGAGATGGCAAAGTGGGAAGACTTTGATGTCTGTCTGTGGGAACAGACAGATCATGTGCGTGTATGTGCGTATGTTGCCGGTCTCCATCACCTTTGCGTAGGTGAGCAAGAACACTGGGTGGGGAAAAAAAGGAAAAAAAAAAAAAAAAGCACCTGGATTGTTATACATCATTACATGTACTGAATTTTGTCCTCCTCGCACCACCTTATTTTGTTTTCATCAGACCTATGTATGATGTCTCATATATCAAATACTCCACACTTCTTATTATTAAAGGGCTACTTAAAACTTGCATAGTGTATATGAATTGTATATTACTAATCACCTATGATCTCTGATTCCCCAATTCTTGTCTCCTCATTGTTTATGTGATCAGTACTTCAGTCTAATGGAAAATGATTCTATTCAGCTTAGGTGAGAGACGTTTACCAAAATGTCATAGCATAGGCTGAGCCAAATGCATGTCTATAGGATTTTATCCTTTAGTAAAATTGGTACGTTTTAAAGTAAGACTACAAAGCTGCAGTCCTACAGGTGCTGAAACTTAAAATAGAGTATGTTATCTCTCTCCATCAATTTTGTGATACTTTTCCAGATTCTGTCTTTTAAAGCAGTGAGGTCTCAGACCAGATTCATACTTTCCTATTTTATGCCTACTGTATTTTTAAGAGTTGTTGTGGCTTGGTTGAGTGTGATGAGGATTAACTGCCGAGGGAGGGAGGGAGGAGGAATGGTTCTTGGCTTTTCCTTTCAAGGTATGGGTTGTCTACAGAATTACACAGGGTAGCTAAAGAGGTAATAGAAGGTGAAGGCTTGTGGCAATGTTAAGTTTGCTATTAAATGCAGTCATGAGTTCCAAAATTTATCTTCACAAGACTGTCTATCCTGTACGTTCACATTCTCAAGTCGAGTTTGAGATGGAGTTTGGGTTTTTAAATTTGCTTTGACTTTGTCTCCCCGTCTACCATTTTAAGTGAATGATTTGTTCACGTGTGTGAAAGTATTCATAAAGTTGTCACTCATCTACTTTCATATTCATTGTTGAAACCACACAATATGCTGTGTGTCTGTTGGCCTACTGAACGCTTTGGCTACAGCGCTGCCGGCTCAAGTTGATTCCAAAAATGGCTTGGGATTAATGCGCCTCTCATCTGTTAAATGACTCGCTTCCTGCGGGAGCGTGCTGGTGTGGTGTGGTTTTGTGTTCATTCTTAAGACTTGGATCCCTTGTTACCTCCTCTCATGTCTTCCCCTCACATGGAAGAATGTGTATATGTTCATATATAGTCTAGCAGAGTTCTAGGGACACTACATTGTTGTAATAACTCTTCTGAAAATTTATTCTGTAGATGTAAATGTCATGTTTATGTGTAGTTTAATTCAACTTCTAATCTTACATATCACAAAATGTAGCAGGGGAGAGGGGTTAGTGCTAGTAGGATTCTTCACATCAAGATCTAGCTACTCTTAGCTCTTTGAAGTCCTTTTCAACTAACATATCTAATGGGTTTTTTTTCTCAAAATTTCAAATTTTATTTTGGGTTGTTCATCATCTATGAAGACGTATATTTGGTGTGGCAGAATACCTTTTAAAATAATTTCTAACAATCCATGTTCTGTGTAGGCGATGCGTTACTCTGGCTTTGTAAAACACAGGCTGAATATGAATTAATATAGGGTACATCTGTCCTATACTCAGTCTTTAGGCTGTCCTCATCTTGATTATGCTGTGAGTTCAAAATAAGGTTAAAAATTGGTATGTAAACATGGCTTTAAAAATTAATGTCTGGTTTTCTTTATTTTATGTATACTTGTATATACCTGATACAGTCAGTATCTCTGGTTACATGTCAGTGTAATGGGCAGATGGTAGGGAAAGATGTTTATGTAGTCAACTGTGATTAGTGACAACTTTGTATTTTTCCTCAAATACATGAAAGACCAGAGTAGTTAACTTAAATTTGGAAATATATTTAAAATTCTTGGCTTTAATTCATGTCTTTCAAGTACTGCTAGTCTTCTGAACTGGGTGACAAAAGGTTAGCAGAACTTGAGGGTAGGGGGAAATAATGTAACACTTATTCCTGCAGGAGGAGAGGAAATACTTTCTGAATCTTTAGTTATTGACTTGACAGAACAACATATTTTCTCTAAACTTCTTTGTAAAATTGTGCTGGATATAATGAAGCTAGCCACTTCAAGACAAAAAATTAATCCTACAATTCAATAATAACTGTAAAGTTTTGAACTTATTTTCCCTCTGCACTTTGTATTTAAAGCAGTACAAAGTGACAGAGATTTAAGTAAACTGCATCCATTGCATTAGGAATATACTTTTTTTTATACTGTAAATACCTTAGTACAGTCATTAGAAAGGGGGTTTATGTTGGAGAAGGTATCTAAACAACACAGTAATGCGAGAATTCAAGTAGGATGAATTCCTATATGAAATATAGGAAAAAGGTAATTGCATATTGTACTAAACATAAGTGTAGATAGGATAATCTGTGCATTTTGCTAATAAGTAAAGCTGTCCTACATTGCATTATTTTAAAACTAAAAGCTTCAATTTCTTTTTTTCTGTTAGTATCATACACATGCACGCATCCTGCTTCTTGTTGATCCCTCAGCCCAGCCAAAGACAGAGGTTCCTGTTGGAAGTTGGTGACTCTGCATTTAAAAGCATTAACCCATTAACCACCTTTGTAGTGTGGTCACTGCCTGGCTTCACTTGGCTGTGCAACAGTAGTGCTCTTTTCTGCGTGTTTGTGTTTTGGATAGTTCTGGAAAGCATCTTGTTTGGTGGCCTTAATAAAGTATGTATGATAAAGACTTGTTCTTATGTGGTGTGATTAAAATACCAACTGTGAGGTCATGTTCTGCTTTGTTTAATATACTTCAAAGTTAATGATTATGAAAACTGCAGACTGTGGCTAATGTGATAAAAGCTGTGTGTTATCTGCATCCTTTTTGGTCTTTTAGAATTGTTGCAAGGCAGCTGTAGCTATGAGATGGGCAAAGAGAGAATTTCTTATTGATACGAGCGAATGAGTTAAATATGTGTCTGGCTTTTGGGTTAATAAGGTTTGACCTCCTGTGTTGTAAAGGATTTTTGGTTTAGTTGAGTGTTTAAATATTATGATAATTCTTGAGAAATATTTTTTCAGATCTCAAGACTATTCTTTGAGGAAGAATCAATTATAACAAGTAATACACTGTATAGACGAAGAAAGTTAAAATAATGTGGTTGTATTCATTTTAACCAAATAGCGAGCCTATTAATCAGAAGATATCTTTCCACTGATGTACTTCAGCCCTGCAGTCTTTTACCATTACATCTAAACAAATAATTGCTTAATGTAAACTATTTCTAATTTGCTGTGTATGTCTGACAACTCTAAACCCATGATGACTTGATGGGACTAATGGACAATTGGCTTCTTCCAGGAAGATCAAATCTGTCAGAATTGAAACTGAAACTGTACTGTACGTGCAGTGGAATTTCTTATATATATGAAAATAAGCACTTGTTAGCTAGGAATGATCTCTCCAAACCTCGGAAGAACTTCAGTTCCTGTGCTCTTCTGTTTGAATCTATTTTTGTCATCCACGTTTCTGTATGCGTAGTGAGTTGGGAGGACTTCCTCTTCTGAGAAGAGAGAACTATCATTTCCCTTCTAACTTTTTTGAACAACATATTTAAGGCTTTGCTTTGCTTTTGGAATTCTGACTGAATTCTGAGAATTTTGCTTGGGTACCACAGGAAAGCAAATGCTTTAATTGCCTTTGCAATAGGATAACATGCCTAAACACTTGCTCACTAGTTGCATTTTCATCTGATACTTTTTGAGCAGTGACGCTGTTCCAACCCTTGATTCTCCTATAGAAGTTTGGAGTAAGCTGGAGAACTTGGACATCTACTTTTCAACATGATTTTTTTAACTGACCTTGTCATGTCAAGGTAATGTTAGGAGCATGGGTACTTTGCCAATGACAGCCTGTCTGAACTCCTCACAATCACTTAGCCACTGGAGATTGCCTCCTTCCCTGGCCGTATAGCAAAACATTGTTTCTCTGCAACTGTTTCTATGTCTGAGGTAATGTTTGCTGCCCCAGTTTTCCCCATACATCTCAGTTATGTAAGTTGTAGTTAGAAAGAAAATAGGTTTAAAGATTTAAGACATCTTTTTTTAATTGGTACACTAAAACTGCCCTTTTCGAATGCTTTTCTTTCCACATTTAAATTAAAGCAGTTCTTGGAGCATTTAATGATTGTGTACTTCGCATAGCAATTTGAGTTCACTGAAGCAACTCATGTTTTGTTTCGTGGACATCTTTTTTCAAAAGAAGTGTTTGCTCTAGTTTCTAAACTATTTAAAGCTATTAATCAAGACCTAAGACAACACAAACAGCTTACTGTAATATCAGGTCTTCAACTTGAGATCCTGTTGATGTAGAAGAAAGATGCCTAGGTCCCTACCCAAATTGCTGTAAGTATATGTAAAGCCTGTAGGTTGAACTATAACCTTTTCATCTGCAAAGAGAAATATGAGAAGTGGGAGGAAAAAGACAGGGAAGCCAAGTTATTTTTACTGTAAATATGTCAGTTTATTGACTTGTTAATTTCAGATTTATTCAAAAAAGCAGGAGGAGGAAACAGTAATGTCTGCCAAAAACAAAGTAATTAGTGGGAGTTGAAAGATGTCTAATGATTCTTACAAGTACTAAAGAGGAATAAACTGGTCTCTTATTAAACTGGATATGGACTTTTAAAACACTGTGGTAATTCCATTTTGTCTTTAAAAGCATGTGCACTTACATATGGTGAATAAAAACCTCTTTAATAAAGTAATATTGTTCATTCACAGTAATGTTACCGGCAGCAAGTGTTTTTGTTACTAAAAAAAAAAGGCAAAAAAACTCAAAGCTGACTCCACACTTCTAAAATCAAGGTTCAGATAACATTTGACAAAGCTGATGTTTGAGTTGAAGATGACAGAGAGACTTCTAGTTTAATGCTTAATGTGCCTGCTATACTTTCACAGTCTAGCATGAAAAATAAAGTCTTATTTCACGACTGTATGAGCTATGGACTGTTGTCTTTTTTTCCTTGTCCTGTGACTCTGGCTGTGATTAGTCCGGTCACAGAATTGATGAACACATCTGCTCTCCCAGTTTTCTTTATCCAAAGAAGCTATTAGTGAAGGTCTGCAAGTTGAGGAGCTGGGAAGAAGAGGACAGCAGTGTCCAAGAACCTCTTAAGAGAAGTAAGGCAAGGTGTTGAAAAGAGCAACCATCTAGCGCTTACACTGTGAACACAGGAGATGCAGAGCTGAACCCTTTTAATCCAGCACTGGTGTGGTCTTTCATTGCTATGATCTCATTTTCATCCTGCAGCAATGTTGACGTAAGTATTGCAGGATAGGGATTACGTGTTGTCTGTAACTGATAGTGAAAGTCTGGAAGGAATGTCTCACCTTTGCCTTAGGTCATTCCTCTGCATCAGAACTGGACCTTCCCTCTTCATCTGCTTGCCTGTTCCATGTGTCTCCCTCAGTGCCCAGGCCTAACTGTAGAGATCTCCCTCTGCATGCTCTAGCACTTCCTCTGCTATGCCTGTGGGGCTCTGTGCTCCTGCAGTGTGTGCATACAAATCTTTGCTTCTTTCAACCTTCAGAAGGCATTGCCCACCCCTCCTTACTTCTGCTGTCTGAAAATGCCGTTGCAAGGAAGCAGAACTGTGAGGAGTACTAGCTGTGGCTTTCTCTTTAGAGTAAGCAGGAGTAGTTTCATTACTACCAGTTCAAACAGAAAATAAGTGGTCTGTGAAGTATCCTGCCCCCATGTGAACTTGTTCATATGTGGGTTGTGTTTTGGGTTTGTGTTTTGTGGGTTTTTTGTTTGTTTGTTTAGCCAGAGACATGAGGTAACAATCTTAATAGAAGGATGATGCCTGATAGGACTAAGCAGCCTGAAACAATGTTTGTGGTGCTTTGTAGCTATAAGTGTTCCTGTTCTTCCTGGGGTCAGGTTCTGAAGTCTCAGATGCTATGCATGCCTGAATGCAGCTCCTCAATTCACTGTTACATCTGTGGTCACTGCATGCTATAACTATCCTTGTTTTCAATTTCCTGTAGGAGAGTGCCTTCGGTTAGTCCTCCCCAGTATCTCTGAGGCATAACACATGTCATGGTAGCACAAAAATCCATGTGGATTTTACAGCTTTTGGAGTTTCCCCTTGCCCAGAAGCTACTTGGTGTCATCTGTAGCTGGCAGTTTCCACCTGCTGTCCCTACCGTGCATGTGTTGAAATACTAAAGAAAGCAGTGTATTAGATCTCTGAGGAGATATGAGGACAAACAAGCGTCAAAAGAACAAGCAAGCCGAAACATAGAATCATCAAAGAATCATAGAATGGTTTGTTTGGGTTGGAAGGGACCTTAAAGATCACCTAGTCCCAACCCCCCTGCCATGGGCAGCGACACCTTCCACCAGACCAGGTTGCTCCAAGCCCCATCCACCCTGGCCTGGAACACTGCCAGGGATGGGGCATCCATAGCTTCTCCGGGCAATGTCTAATTATGGGGGATAAATGTTTAAATGTCTAATTATGGGGGATATGGAGCAGCAGGGTGTATAGAGAAGACATCCGTGAACGTGAGTAAAACAAATTGACTGTAAGTAGGTTTATTTTGAGGGGATGATATGCATGAAGCGAAAAAATGCCATTGGTAATTTTTCATATATGAACATGAGGGAGGAAAGTGTACATACAATATCAAAACACAGTACACTTGTGAATTTGACATAACTGATACCAGATCTTCATATATGAAATGACAGCAAAATACCGTTTAGCATGAAGAGGACAAACTTTCACTCAATCTCAATGAAAATAAATTATTGAAATGATGGAAGCATATTTTGCAACAAGAACACAAGGATATCTTCTATTTGGAAGGAGAGGAAAGCAACATAAATTCAAATCTGCTTATAAGAATTGTTACAAGGAGCTAGGTCTAATAGGGTGTCATCTTACCTGTAGTGAAAGCCCTGCGGAGGCAGATTTCTGATAATATGTGTTCCCACTATTTGTCATTTCAGGATTGGTAGAGACTAATTCAATTGATATGCACCATTCTTTCCTAATCCTTATTTATGTAACTATTCTATATTTGAGTTATTACTTCATTCCTTAAGAATTATGGGGCTTTAGAAGAACCCCCAGAAGTATTGCTGAAGCACCAAGAGAGCAAGGACAGAATTAAATTTTTGTTTTCAAAGGCCCTAGGATTGTCTTGGGTAGGCTCAGAGAATGCTACACCAATGGACAGGATAGTTTTAAAGGAAGGAAAAAAAAAAGCTTACTTTGTTTTAGATCCTTTGGTAGTGGACAAGTAATTTAATCTATACATAACCTCCGTTTCTTTAATGTAAAATGGAAACAGACTCTTCTACTCATAAAATAAAATCCAGTAATGAGTGTGAGGCATCTAGGTATTAGTTTGTTAAAGGGTAAAGGTCTATTTGGATGTGATTAATACTTTTA
Source organism: Haliaeetus leucocephalus (assembly GCF_000737465.1). Lineage (NCBI taxonomy): Eukaryota > Metazoa > Chordata > Aves > Accipitriformes > Accipitridae > Haliaeetus > Haliaeetus leucocephalus. The sequence continues at coordinate 737,987 of NW_010972798.1, forward strand.
ACAACCTTAATGTATTGTATATAAGCTGTGTAAGCAACTAGGTGGTTATATAATTCATCAGCCATGGTGGTCTTTGCTCTCCTAGAGCAGTTTGGTATAGATTTTTAGAGATATTAGATTGTTCGTTTTACTTACTCTAAGGATAAATGGTAACATTTATCATAGACTTCCCATTTTTATTTTGTAAATCTTCCAATACAATGATTGAATAACACTTTGAAAGCTAACAATTGCAAATCCTAGCTATTGTTTGACTTGTAGAGGTATTTTGCACTGTTCTGATCAAAGTAACAAATATCATCAGTAGATTTACACAACACATAAATGTTATCTATGTTCAAGGAGGCTGTTAGAATACAGCATTCATTTGGAAAATATTTGAGATAATGTATCATTCACTCTAGAAAAATTCAGTGTTGAGTTGAATTTCAGTCAAGGCTGTGAAAATACTTGATACCCTTTTGAAACAAGAAATTGTGCCATCACTGAAGTCTTGCAAGGCTGTGGATACAACAGGAAACAGCATATTAACATGAAATTTCCATCTTTTTTTCATGCTTAAATGGAGTAGATCTCAAAACAGTTCATTCAGAAAACCAGCAATTTGGAACTACTTTACAGAGCTCACTGAGGCAACGTGCTCTTGCTGGTTCACTTTAAATAAGGATTATGGAGACTACTGCAGACTTTTTCATATTTAAATTACCACTAGTTTTATTTTCTTACATTTTACCTGGTTGACTAGAGAAATAACATTTTTCTGACTGTCTTCTGGCTTATACAAAATATAGTTAATTAAGACATACTATACTTTCTCCCCAGAGTCAAAGTGTAGTGTTCAGCTGGCCGACTTGCATGAATAATCCATCACTGTGAATCGTTAATTTAGAAGACAAGCTATGGTAATTGACGTCTTTATGCAAGCTATGGAAATGCTTAGGGAAATCACTTATTTTTCTTGTTGATACATTTTTTTTAATTTGTTTTAGAATATTTCTAGGTCTGAGTAGTGTTGGGCTGTAGCCTCTGAGACAGATTCACCTGAGATTAACTGTTTCTGTGGGAATGTGATCTTTTTCTTGGTTTTGAGTAAAAATCTGAATATTCGTATTCTGGAAAACTCTTAAAATTGTAAGACTTAACCTTGGGCCAATCTTGTGCGTATATACTGGACGAACCACTGTTTAAGTTCTGCAACTTTCTAGTAAAAAGGCCTGGCATAGTGATATTAGCAGTAGCCTTTATGTGGTAAAAATGCCTTTCAAAAATCAGGACATTGTTATATCTGATAGTTCAAACAGGGATTGCAAGCACTAATACATACTGTGTAAGTTGATATTTAGACCTTCCCATATTCTGATATGTTGGAAGTGATTACCTGATGAGTTGACAGCATGTTTCTGCATCAAACTAAGTATATCAAAGGCTGATGATATGTCTGTTTTGTCAGAAGACTTACACTTGAAGGTAATTTAGCACACAATTCATAAAGTTTGTTTATATGTTCAATTATACTGTAACTGTCATGTCTGTATGGCAAGAAAAGTTACCAATTCTGTTTCCTTTGTAGGAATCTCTTAACTTTCACAGATAATTAAAATATGAGGGTTTGCTAGTCTACGGTGATACATACCAATAATTTTGCCTGTCTTCAAAACAAGAGAGATGCAGCCAAGTCAGTATTCGAATGGGAGCTGAGAGCTTGGTGGTATCTCAGTAGCAGTTCAGAAGCGGAATATTGGTAACCCATAATAAAGGCATCAGGTTGCTCAGGTGAAACCACAGAGTGGCAGTGGGGTTTGTATTATTACAGATCAAGGTAGTTTCAGCATTTCTTCTTTTATTGCCAGTTTCTTATATTTGAAAATAAAATGTCTATTCCATCTCCAAATTCCTCATGTATCAGCAACAAAAGATGTTTGTCTTCATTTTTTGTCTTTCAACTTTGTACATTGTATTGCAGTTGCAGAAAGGTTATGTACTCCTCCTCAAACAAACTTTTAATTTTTCATTACAGAAGAGATTTTTATGAACTTAAAGTTTTTAATGTGTGCATGCAGATTTCATATATGCAAAGAATTAAAGTCTTTCAATTTACTTTAATGGGTCTTGGACTACAAGTACATAGTACTGTTATGTTTTGTATTGTGTAGAGGAAACTTCTTAACTACTTCTCATGTGCTCAGTAACTGAAACGCAAAGTGGATCACTTCTACATATAGTCTTTAAGATGTAATGATTCTGAAAACAAGCAAGCATATGGGTTTTTGTGTTCTTTTTTTACCCTGGAATATTTACCTCCCATTTAGGCACCAAAATAGAGGCTTGTTTTATCTCATGTGCTTGGCTCCTCCTCTTTGTTCTCAGCTGAGCCCTGGTGTGCTGCACTCTCAGAAATTCAGGCCTGAGTTTTGACATTATATATGGGAACGAAAAGATAAGATGTTCACAATAAACTGGCATTTGAGCTTAATTCAAATAGGCTTTGCCACTTTGGTTCAGTTTTATAAAGTATGAGAACTATCATATTGCTGATAGCTTCAGTTATTGAAAAATGGTAATCACAACTTTTATAAAATGAGATAAATGATGTTTATTAATGCTTCCTGTGAACATACAGTGACTTGGCCCTGGCACATTAAGTACATAATTGGGTTGTGTAATTAACTTTTTTTCCCCTATGGATTGAGCAGCTAAACACACAAAACTTACTGAATAGCTCCAAAATATTTTTATAATATTAGTTCAAGCCAAGGGAAAAAATCTGTAATTTTTCAGGCCTTTTCAATAAAAGCAAAGATGCATAGTGAACAGAACTTTGTTCCTAGTGGGGTTTATATGCCAGCCATAAAATTCACAAAACAGTGACTACTTCTGTCTTTCCATACCTGACACAGAACAGAGATTTGAACCTTACTTGCCCACTTGGCCAAAGAATTCCAAAATAATTGAACCAAAAGAAATTTTGAGCTGTACCTTTCCTCGTTTTCCCTTAACAGTTGTTTCATTTTGCATAGAACATAGATCAAGAGCAGGTTTATATAGTCTTTTTCTCTTGCTTTCCCTCTGATGCATCTTCCATGTGAGATCACTATTCATTAGGTAGATAAAGTCCTTTTCAGCACTGTTTTTCAGTGTGTAAGAGGTACATAGTTTTATGGTTCTTAAAGTGGGGCCATAGAATGTATATGGGTGGGGATGTATGTGTGTGCGTACCAATGTATATGTGTATCTATATGTATCTTTTTCAGAGCGTGGAGGATGGAAAGAATGTATGCTGTACACAAGAACTTTGAAACTCACTCCTCTAGTTCATCTGCTTTCCCAAGTAACAGTCAATTGTCTCTCGATTTCTGACGTGCTTGTCTAACCTTCTTAAAGGGATCTGGTGGATATGGGTAGATCTAGAGACCTCCCCAGGCAACCTATTGCAGAGCTTCGTTGTCTTTGCCAGAAAAACGCTATTGTTAAAATCCAGCCTGATGTTTTGCTACTACAATTTGAGACTCTTCTTGTCCTGTTCACTATGTGTACACAATCAGAATAGTATTTTAATTCCTCTTCTTTTCTTCTCCCTCCATGATTGATATCAAAGATAGAGACTGAAATAAAACATCCCCAAACTGGCAAAATGTGAGCTTTTAAAACCACATTACTTTCATACTTGGCTACCTCAGCTGGCATTGTTGTTAGTCCAATTAAAAAATAAGCACCTGCCTTAAAGAATTCATAGCTGGACTGTTGTCACAGTCAAGCTTAGGAGAAGATTACTTAGACATGGAAAATAGTTCTGGTTTTTGAAAGTTCATAGTAACCAGCTGGACCTCTTTGGCAGTTCATTAGCAGTATCATAAACCAAATACACTATCTGAGACATCCACAGTTTGATCAGGACATTGCAGGGAATAATTTCTAGTATGTGTACCTGAATAAAGTGATCTCAGCAATTGTTAGAGGGAGTGGTGAGTCGCTGATGTCAAATAGCAGGTAAGTATGATTGCAGTTCCCTTCTTGAAACAATTCAGCAAAAAGACAGTGGTGAGACCTATGAAAATCTGAACAACCTGAGGACTTTGAGGTAGTTAGTGCTCTAATTTTGTAATGTCATGGTCTGACTCTTTCTATATAAACAGGTTAAACCAGTAGAACCTTTAAAACAAGTACAAGGAAATGTTTGTTTAATAAGGCCACAGTAAAGATTTTTTTTTTCCTAATGCAGACTCATTGAATGAGAGTGTAAGCAGTGTTTGAGGTTAGGGATCAGCTGTGGCTATTCAGGCTTGTAATTACAGTTGTGATAAGTGTGTTTTCAAGTCTTGCTGTGCTGCGAGTTTTCTTAATCCATTATTTTACTAGGCCTTTCGTTGCCCCTCCTAGTACATCGTAAGAATTCCTGAAACCCTGTGAATCATGGGAAAACAACTGTTAGGCTATTAATATTTGGCTATATAGAGACATAAATTTAAGTCTTACCTAGGCAAGTGCATGGTCATGTCTGACATCATTAATATTGTATTTAGTAGCCACAGTAAGCATGTAAATATTACAACTCTATCCGCAGTGAGGACTGGATAGCTTAAAGTCTAGCTTTTTAATTTAGCATTGGGGAAAAAATGCGTAGTGAACTTTTAGTCCATTATTATTAATATACTCAGTTATTGTGGACTTTCAGAGCGGGAAAAGACATGTTTAAGGTTTGGTGTTTGCTGCAATTGGCTTCCATATATTTTTATGAAAACAAGCATGAAGCTGATGTCTCAGCTGGTTACTCTTTGCTCTTTAAGCCATGCAGAAATCTATGCCATTGAATGTCAAACACGATTGGACGCTTGATACAGTTGAGCTACTTTCACCTGTACACAGGGAGTTTACTGCTTGAAACAACAAATCTATGAGGGTTGTTCCTCACTTAAAGAGAGCCTATATATTCTGCCTTGGATGACTTTGAACAAAGAAGAAATAAGCTTAAAAAGAACTTTAGGTGGATAATTTCATACCCTAAGTAACGTTTCCCTCTTAAATTCTACCACCATACTTGCTTTTCTTCCTCTAAGAGATGAACTAGTTATAATTCTAAACAGTATCTCATGTATCACAGTGATAAACTTTCTGATTATGAGACAGAGGTGGCTGAGGTATACAATCTAGTTTCCACAAGGTGTGAAGTTGATCTCTGTGTGCTTCTTCAAGGATTAACAGATTCTTTGTGCAATTAGATATGAGCTTTTGCCCATTTACACATTGGGGTGTATTTGGATCTGATAGAATAACTGGTCTGTGGTGAGTAACTAAAAAAATATGCATGCTTTGGGCAACACTTCTCATACAGCTGCACCAACTCCAGGAGGTCTGCATGAGGCAAGGCATTCTGGTTGACTGTTGGCTAATGAGTTTGCTGCTGAGATACATTGATTGAAAATTAAAATATATTTTCTGCTGTGGCTGTGTTAATGTAACTGGTTGGCACAAACTGGGTCTAAATTCCTTGCTTTGAGGTACAGCTGTCTGCCTTGCCTGTTTAACAACTTAATTTAGACATAACAATCAGATAACATGTGGAAAGCTTGAAAATTGAGATCTTATAAACAGGCACAAGAATTCAGGTTAGCCTATTTAGTTTTCAAAGCCACGCTAATTAAAAAGATTAACCTAATTTTTAATAAGAATGTGTATGCTCCCCACCAATGTAAAATATTAGACACGCATGAATCATAGCTTATAATACAAAAAATGGGAGTAGTATTATAGTCTCTCTATCAAAAGGTAGAATTAATATTAACTTGCCACAGGAAATCCTAGAGGAAACACTTAAGACTTGCTGGAAGACAGGTAGTCTATTTTTGGGAGGGGAGGCAATGAGGTTTCAACCGTCATTTCTCATTCTGGGTGTTGGAAAGGACTTGATTACTTTCTGTAAGGTATTAGAATTTTCGTATTATAAAAACCCATTTAAAAATCTTAAAACAAAAACAAACCTTCGAAAACTCAAGCAACAACCAAACAAAAAAAACCCAAACACCCTCTGTACAACATACCACAAATGTGTTCATATAGCCACAGGGAGATTGTATAGATGTGAGCCAGTGAACAACAGAAGTGGACTGTTTGTTCAGTGCTTCATGATTGCTCTTGTTATTTGAATTGCTTTAGCATTTAGAATTAGATCTAACATGATACAAACTTTTCTGTGTGGGAGAATAAGGAAGATTAAGACAAATACAGCTCCCTACATGTGTTGTTTAAATGGCTCATCATCGAGAGGATACTTGGAGCAGCATCAGTTCTCATAAACACAAACCAATGAGGCTTAAACAGTGTATCCGCAGAAGTGCACTTCAAGGCCAGATTCCACCTTCCAGGCACAGCTTGAATACTGGACTCTGAACTGAGCTGTTTTGTCCATGGTGAGCCAAGAGGGATGTTTCAACAGCTATAGGTCTCCAAGGCCATGATAAACAAAATGATTAGAACAAAAATGTGAATATTTTCTTCATCCACCCCCCCCACCCACAACAATTTCTTTTG
>NW_010972798.1:744521-866260 GCF_000737465.1 Haliaeetus leucocephalus
ACCCCCCCCCCCCCCCCCCCCAAAATGAGTCTTGTTTTTTGCCTCTAACCGAAGAAGCTATATTTCTTGGTTGTTGTATATCTTCTGTTGTGGATAAGATACTTGCACAGCAGGGATTGGGTTTTTTCTTCCCTGTCTTTCCACTTCCAACTTTCCCATTTATCCCTTGAAACTGCTGCTGTTCCAAATAGTCTCTCTCAACAATTTCAGTAACGCATGCAGGGCACTGAATTTGCTTCTTGTCTTCATACTCTGCCAGCTCACCCATTTTGAACAGTATGAGGCTACTACTGTTCCCCTTCTCCCCCCCTTCACCCCCCACCTTAACCTGGTAAGTTCATGGATGCTTATGAAGAATTAAGAGGGAGGAAGGACTTGAATGGTGATGTGGGGAAAAAAGCTAGGATTTTAGTATCTGTCCACTATGCCATGCTAGCTGGTTCTTCCTTCTGTCCAGATATTATGTGAGTTGATCAGTTGCCTGTATTGGTGTCTGTAATCAGACAGATGCCCTGGTTGCTTGCCTTTTTTTAAGATATTTACAGAGCTGCTCTCAAGTGGAAGCAATATAAAATTGGAGTTCTGGAGTTGAAGGAATCATGGAGATAAGAGAGAAAAATGAAAAAATTTGAAAATACATGAAAACTACTAGCAGAGCAGATAGCAATGATGCTGAAGCCTAAGAGGCAAGAAGTGGAACTGGCCTTAGGGCAGGAGGAAGGAGTAGTTTAATTTTCTTCTGTACGTGGCCTTTCCATGCTTCTCACTCCTTTGGGAAGATCAGTGATCAGCGTCCTTCACATCAAAAAGAAATTCTTATCACATGCCTTTTTGAGTGTTCTACCATGTGAAGTACGGAGTGAAAAATCCTGTTACTAGCTGAATTTTGCATCCAGATTATTCTGTAATTTTTAGAAAAGGAGTCTTTATTTTGTAACATGTTATCTTAGAGAAATATTTGAAGTGGTGAAGCTTACATAGTAGTGCTAAATTTTTATATCGGAGTTACTGATTTTTTGATGAAATGTTCTTGTTCATTGACTCCATTTTGCTGGTTTGGAAGTAAACACCTTCTGAGTGACTCTTCTTTCTCGTCCTTTTGTCTCTGGAGTTTTTGTGCACGACCAGCTTTACAGGCTGTTTTCATTTCGCCTTTTGTATCAACTGTGGCTCTGTTGGTCAGGCTCAGCACATTTGCCAAAACAGCTCTTTCAACTGGTTTTAAAAACAGGCTTTTGTAGGTCCTGTCCAGCTTCAGCTGCTGTGCCAGGACAGCTCTATTAGCTGGATGGTAATGGCCTGGCCACCTCTGCCAGCACAGTCCCCTGGCTGGCTCCAGAGCAGCTGCCAGCACGGAAGGTGCCAGGGCTGCTGGGGTGGCTGGGGGAGATTTGCTGGCTGTCAGGGCTGTGGCTGTCATGACAGTCTGCCTGATACATGCAGTTGCTTTTAAGAGTAATTGTAGCTGGCTGGAAGCTCACCAGTGGCTGCGGCTGCTGCAGTCTTGGATCTTCTGTATAGAAATGGGCTATGAAGCTGAGAAGTGTTAGAGAAACTGTGCCCATGCATTATAAATAACAATCCTTGTCATTATGAGTTTGTAATTAATCAGGGTATAACCTACTTTTAATGCTAGGGTTAACTGCTATTTTTTTTTCCTAAAGAAATCTGTATATCTTGTTACTGTCCTGCAAGAAACTAATTCTGATCTAAGTAGTTTTAACGTAAGTGAATGACTCCTCTCCTGGCAATAGTGACATTACCTAAATGTAAATGGAGCCCAATGTTGACTGCAAGTCTGAAGCCTTGTTTTGTAGGAAAGCAAGCTGTTTTCTATGTCACACTTGGCATTCAGTTTATTAAGTGATAGACTCCTCTTCTGAAATCCTGATACATTTTAATTAACTTTATTTATCTTCTTGACATAGTTATACCATAGCCTGATCTTTTTCTTCTGAAGTCCTTGTGAAGGAAGCTGAACAATGTATTGAAGTATGAACTTCTGCTTTGAACTTTTTAAACAGTGTTTCACAGCTAATATATACCTTGTCTATTTAGTTATTTTGGGATGATTTCAAGACTATCATTCTTCATAATATTTTGTTGAAGACACTTAAAAATTTTCCTGAGTTGGTTGGTAGGCTTTTGAAATGCATTCAGCAAGTCTTCTCCTAAGAGACACAATTTTAAGGTACCTTTGATGCAGTATTCCCTATTCCTATGAATCACTGAATAGTGAAGGGCTCCTGTTTTGTTTTTGTTTATCCCTAATTAGTTGTCCTTCAGTCCTCCCACTTTTGAAGGTTTAAAATTGGCTATGAGAGCTTGTATAATGCCAGGCAAAGTATATAGTCTAATGTAACATATCTGAAGTGACTATGCATAAATACAGAGTTGCAAGAAAAAGTGTATGGCACCGGAAACATTGTATTCCAAACTCACTTGCTGTAAATGCTTTCAGAATATGTATTATTAATATTTTTTGGTTCTGCCGAAACTGTAATATCGTAATGCATTACAGCAATGTCTGTGACATAAGTGACAGCTTTCATCACTTATAAAACTACGCTCCAGTACAGGCAGTAACATTGCCTTTAGACTTAAACTGCAATGATTGCATCTGGCAGTTGCATATGGTGAAACTTAGCTACTGCCCTTTTAATTAAATTATAGTTGGGAGCTTGCTTCTGGGAGCTTGCTGATCAACTGAATTTCACAGTAAAATAACAGAAATGTGACTTATTGTAAGTAAGGGAATTTGCAGGACATGCAAGAGCAGGCAAGAAGTTGTTCTTGCAGCTAAAATAACTGATGGCAGTGCACCGTCTCTGTTGCTTCTGATAGAAAACAACTACTACGGAATCAGGGCACACCCTTCCTCTCCCTTCCTTTCCCAAACAGCCCTAAGGAGGTCTGAGGAAGGAAACAATGCTACTACTGTCTCATTTGGGGTATCTTCCCTAGATGGCTGCACTGTGAGTAGAGTACTGTGCTGGCCTCTTCATTCAAAAGAGAAAAAATTCCAAAAGTAGAACTTGTCAGAATTGGTTCTTGAGAGCCTCTAAGACCCAACTTCACCTCCTGTGTCTAGGCATTGTCCCTCCTTCCATAGTAAAATCAGGTCAACATCTTCACCAGAAGACCAACACGTGTGAGAGTAACCTCATTCAGAGTGGTGTATAGGACTGACAACCATCACAGAAACATTAATATATTAAAAAAAAAAACAAAACAATTTGTGTCTGGTTAAGCTGCTTCTATGGAACTTGACAGGTAGGCCCCCCCTTTCAGTCTATTGAAAGTAGATGCTATGTAGTATTTCAGTCTCTAGCCTTGAAGGTCTCCCTAGTCAGGCTTTGTTGACTTTCTCAAAAGGGCCACGTGCACACTCCCAATTCTGAGCCTTTAGAATCTCCAAATTCTCTAATAGTTCAAATTTTTTCCTTTATATAGCTTGTTTGTTTTATGTTTTCTTATTTATAGCTTTTACTTTTGGGGACACATTGTAGCTGTCACAAATAAAAGCACTATGCCAAACAATTTCTAAAAATTTTTTTCTTTTAGGCAGAAGAAACACAGAGAAATTGTATGCGGGTCCTCACAATTGCAGGCCTTATAGTAGCTGTTTTTGAAATAAGACCACCTTTTCTTAATTGTCTAGACATGGATTTAGATGGTTGCTTTAGGCTATTCAAATTTAAGTATTTTGGACAAGGCTTCTCAGCATCTCTTTTTATTTTTTAATTGGAGCTGAGGGATTATGCTTGAGGAAGCTCAGTTAAGGCAACTTTGGCTTGCATAATTGCCTCAGCAGGTTGGTGACTCAGTGCCAAGTTCCATGAAAGTTTAAAAACATTTGGGATTTAATGGTAGAAATAGTAAATATGAAAGTTTTCAGCGTACCATTTTCCTTTCAGGTTTTCGTGAAGCTTCTGGTGTTATGGGGCCCTTTAAAAAAAAAGGAAATAAAGAATCCTGAGGGGCATGCCTTGCTGTGTGTTGGAGAGCAGGATTTTAGTATGGTCCAAACACTTCTTATAGAATGACTCTTCTTTGTCTTAGTCACTATATACTAGAGGTTTAAATACCCCAGTATTTTATCTGTTGTTATTGTGCTGCGTTCTAATGAAATTAACCTCAAGGTTTCCTGCTTCAGAAGGCAGTGACTCTGTAATTGACAGATGGTGATAAAATCCCATAACTTTATTACCAATGTTTGCACAGATTGATATATGGATGCTGTTGCACATCTCTGAAACAGATTCAAACAAGCTTAATGAATCTAGATGTGTCTGTAGAGTCCCTGTTTGACAAGGTCATATGTTCACGTAAGCTAAGGATAAACATTTTTTAGGGATAAACATATTTTGCAACACAGAAAATGTAAGCATGTACCCTAATATGAAGCAGTTGACTTGCTGGCTAAGTGTAATGCGTGTCATAGCTAGCAGTTATGTGCTTGCCCGGTGTCAAGAGGCATGTATGATTTCACATTATTGTCACTACTTCCAATAACTAAACTACTTCTGGTAACCGAAGTACTTTGTAGATACCTTCATGTACTGCTTGCACTGTCCACGATGGCTGTAATTTCAAACATTTTATGGACATCTAGTTATTCTCCCATTTGCTTGGGTATATATTCTTCTGGCTATAAGCAATAATACTTCATGAATTGCCTATCTGTTGCTCTGAGAATTGGTACTTTCATTTACCTCCTATCACCTTCAGGCAGGCTGTCCTGTATCTCAACTCCACGTGTAAGCATGCCCTAGTGGATTGTGTAAGCAGAGCCACATAGCACTTGGTAGGATGTAGATTTCCCATTTAGATGCTTGATTACAGCCGTTAGCCTTTGCACTGCTGTCCCCTGTATACCTGACTGTTTTCACTTGTTATATAAAAGAAATTCTTTTTCAGGTTAAGCCAACTCAGGTTATAGCCTTGTTTCACAGTACACTGTCTGTCATTCCCCAGTGCTGGAGGGAAAGAGCAGCTGAATGAATGGGAGCAAAAGGACAATGAACAAAGTAAGCAACTGATGGGAGGAAGTGCCACATTACTTCTGTGGGATTTTCTAGAGGTAAAACCACAACATTCCAGGTGTTAGAATACTTTACTCCAGTAATGCTAGTTGGATATGCAATTTTTGCCCGATCATTAAATAAATAAAAATCTGAAGGGTTGGATTCCTGGACAAAGCAGAAAGGATGGAAAAAAAAATTCTTACATTGTTCTGCGGTACAAACTGATCGAGTGAATTTGTAAGAATCTTGAGATTTGTGGTAGCAGCCGGGTTCTCCTGTTGTTGCAGGGCAGCATGCCCGAGGCAAGCCTAAACAAGTCCAGGAGCTCTTCCGTACCACTGTGTACTTCCTTTGCACATCCTTCGGGGTAGCCATGACAACCACCGCCTGGTCCTGGTGAACAGCTAATGATCTTGCTAACTGCTCAGTGCATCTCTGCTCAGCTGGTGTTCACTGGTTTCTTTTTGGAGGAGAGTTGTGTTGATTTTCTAAATTGTTATTATTAGTTATGCAGTACCTCTGTCTTTGATATTGTATTGTTTTATATGATTGCCAACAAGAAATCATCTAGCGTAAAGGTGCCGCCGGCAATTATTGTGTTTACTAACTGGCAAAGCGGTAACGGCTAAATTTCACTAAACTTGCATCCTTTCGTATTTAATCTGTCACAAACATGATACAGTTTTGGTTGAGTTTGAGGGGAAGGAGGAAGTACCCAGCACATAGTGTTGTTGGTTTTGGTTTTTGTTTTTTTTTTTCCTCTGGCCAGCAGGGCTTGCTCCCCAAGTAAATTCATCTCTCGCTTTATAAAATTGTTCTGCCAGGCTTCTGTCTGTTCCTGCAGATGCTCTTCTTTGCAGGAGAGAATGTGATCAGTCTTGTTACCACACTTGCTTTTCTCCCCAAGCTTTTCCTTTATATACTGATCAGAGAGAATCTGCAGTTTTTCTCATTTGTGCTTCCCACACCTTTGGTGTTTAGCTTGCATGTAGCCAAGAGTAATCTTTAAGGCAACTAATCTTTGTTTAGTCTCTGTGTGCTGAGGAGCTAAGGCAATATATCACAGCTTTATTTTGTAGGTTTTTAAAGCCATTAATGAGTTTATAAAACCCACAGTCTGTAAAGGTGTAAAAGACAAGGAAATTATAACCTCTTTTTTCAACCTGTCTGGCATGTGCAAGGTACTGGAATTCAACCCTTAACTGAATTTTTGGCACCTTCCTAGACCGAGTCCAATTCTCGTTGTTTCAAAGTTCACGGTACTTCATCGCTGTGAACTCAGTTTGAGTTTGTTGATATGATATCTCTCAAAATATCTCGGCTTACAGAGGATGCTTGCCCCTTTTGCATTTTTCTGAAAGCATATGTAATGAACTGAATAGTTCAGAGTTTGTGGGTGTGAGGGGGCGATGTTGTTCTACTTCCTCTTAGTCATTCCAGCCTTATGCTTGGGGAAAGGCAAGAACTATAGTTAATCAGTCCTGTATTCTAGCCTATGAATGTTTTTCTTCAAACGTTATTAGAACTGGTGTTCCTTCTGCCCATGTACAGGAGTACATCTGTGCTGGCCAGAGGGCAAACGAACAGGAATGCTGCCCTTAAAGTGAGCTGGTTGTGACCTGTTGTGGAAATGCAGTAGGTTGAATTTCAGGACTGATGAAATCTCTACAGAAGGTTTCTGAAATTTTGAATTAAAAGTTTCCTGGGAATTGAACCAGTCATGACCTCTCAATGCAAGTACCTACTGAATGACATATATCTCAAGTCTCTTTTTTATTAACGTGTGAGGGAAGTGACAAAAAATAAGAAAAAATCAGAAGGAGGAGTGCCTTTCATTTAAGCTGTCTCCAAGAAACTCTTAAACCCTGTACAGAACAGTGTCCAAAGGCAAAAGACGCCCCCGGACAAAACAGGCGTGTCTATGTACCCGGAGCAGAAATGCCAGAAGAATCACATAGGAATGTGAAACTGAGTGGAGTTGGTGTTGAAATAAAGAAGCGTGTGTATGTTAAGAGAAGCTGATTTACATTGAAGTTGTGGTAAAAGTCGCCAAATAACACCTGCACAGGCATAACTGTCCAGTAAGGTCTCATTGGGAGGTACAGGTGTTTCTCAGGTTTTTGAAGCAGTACTGCACTGTTTAGTGTTCTGTTGCTGCTTTTTTCCCTGAGAACAGTTGCAAGCAAGAGCTAAGCTAATACTCTGACATACCTCTGTAGCAAGCGATGATTTGGGATGCACAATTGTTTTTCAAGAAGAGGCTATTGCAAGGAGAGTGTTTCTGTATTCGCACTGATTCTTTGATTGCCTGGTGGGAGAGAGTGTTGTTCGTGCATCAATTAAGATAAAATAAAACAAAACCTAGATTCTGTCTGAGACTGGCCCTCAAATGAGGAATTCATATCTTTGGTCTTACTTTCACTCCTCAATCACATAGATGTTAATTTGAAAAGCTTTTTTTCATTTGTATAGGTAGCCAATAAATGCAAAATGCATGGAGTAACATTTGAAACTGATGGTTCTTGATTTTTTTAAACATTGTTCAGTGTGGACTTGGACTCCTTTTCAGCTGATACAGTATTATTTAACTAGATTTCATTGATGCAGAACAGCAATGACAGCAATGTACTGCTGATGACTCTTCCTCAGAGTCTAAAAAGACTGACTAAAAAGTTTGATGATGCTCATGGGAATTGTTTAACTTCTTGGACATATGTTACATAATGTTCAGCTTAATTTCCTTCACTTAAGATATGTTTGTGAATAAGGTACAGTCAATTTAAAAAAATGCTCTCTGTACTGCTGCAGAAACAAAACAGAGTGCCCTCGACTCTTACTGAAGAGAGATGCTGAGAACATGCTGCACCATAATAGGTGCTCAGCTGTTCATTGGATCAAGACCTGCTGCATGAAGAGGCATGAGGAAGCATAAAACCAAAAGTAATATAGCCTAAAGTAAGGCAGAATCAGAGAAGCAGTAACTGGTATGACTAGAATGATAATTAAGAGCTGGGTTCCCAGTTGTCAGTAGAACAGTGTATGCTTGTACCAGAAGTGCAAGAAGAATTGAACCGAAGAATTTACCGCAGACATCTTGGATTAGATGGATAAGATCAGACCATTTTCATATTGGCTGGCAAGGATTAATCAGATGTGTGTTCTGTTTTACAGCCTTCTCCCTGCTGACCATTACCTACCATCTGACCATCTTCAGTTTGCTTTAAAACATCTTCCCTTGCATTGTACTCTTATTCATACATTGTGAGAAAGCCGTATTTTCACAAGTATCTTAGGAGAACGCTGCCAGCAAAAGAGCTGGTCACATCCTCTGCCTACACCTGGGTGCTCATTCCCGCCTCCCTGACTCTCTTCCTTTTCCCTGGATGTGTGTATGGGGAACTTCACTGTGAGCTCTGCTGGAAAACCTCTCAAGACTAAAAGTGATGTGGAAGGGGCACGAGGCAAATCCAAATTGTTTGGCTTTAATTCATTCTGACTGGGAACTTTAATTCTGCACAGCTTAACCTCTTGCATTGCCATCAATAGGATTTAAGCATGTATTTAAAAACTAAGTTTAAGTTTGGTACTTTCTCTTGTAAGAGCATTTCAGTATAAATTTTATTTGTCCCCATCTATGTACTTACTGTATGTTCTGTCCAACTAAATAATTAAAAACATTTTAACTTTATTATTTCACATGAGGAGCTTTTCTAGAGTGGTCAGGAAGAAAGATTACTTTGATTTGTATATAATTTGGGGGGGGGGGATTTTAGCATTGTCTGATACCAAATATTTTATTAGCATTCAGTAGTCTAACCTACATGTCAAGCACTTCATTAAGATGTAAAAACTTCCTCCCTCCTTCCCCCCTGCGATTATTTAAGCCTGTCTGGCAACAGCATATATGACAAATATCTGTGGTGGAGTGCTGAATAGCTGCCTCTGCAAATAAAAGACTGGGGAAATTCTCTTTTTTTAAAATTGAAGATTATCTCACATCCGTTGTAACCTTGTCAGGTCTCAAAGTGAGCTTAAACAATTCTTGATACGGAGGGGGAAAGCTTAGCTATCTGTATAATTGCATCCATGTTGAGCAACACAACTTGTTTGCTTAGATTAGGATGTGAGATTCCCCAAATTTGCAGGCCAGTTTAAAAGCCATGATGATGCTTTGGGTTCGTCCTCAACAAAACAAAGGTGAGCTTCTGCTTATCTAATTTTTTAAGTACCTTTTTTGACACCGCTATAGACCACCTGCGTGATGTAAGTTTATAAGCCTTTCTTGCCTTTTACAGCTTTTAGGATGAGAGAGTAATACCTGGGCTCAGTCTATCACAGTGATGTGCTGAATGAAGTCTTACGTTATGTAACACTGGGAGAGAGGCGTGCTCTGGTTTTTTTTTCTAAAGAAATCTAGAATGCCCATGATCCCAAAGAAAACAGAGAAATCCAGTTATTTCCTATAACAGAAACTTTAAGATCCTGAAGTCAATAATTAATAAATGGACAGGTTAAAAAAAAAAAATTAACTGCTATTAAGAAAAGCAATTATTGGGGATGTTCAGGGTATGTTGATAATGTTTTGGACAATAAAAAGACTGTCTCAGTGTTTATGAAATAAATAGTGATGGTCATGGCTCAGACTGAAGTGTTCTCCGTTGGGCAGCAGTGAAGTGCTGCATAGTTTTATAAGTGTACTGAAATATGTAGTCATCAAGTAATAAGCACAATATGAAGCTGGTGCTTTAGGCTTATATGACTTATTCTGTGCCATTCTTAAATAGAATAAGAGTCTTTGGTGGAGATTTTGATATCTTGCTAAGAATCGGAGAAAGATTGATCAGGTAGTCCAGAGAGATGAAGTGATGCCAGCATAGAGGAGGACTTTTTAGAAACTGAGAAGAGGGGCATATTTCTTACATATATGGAAGCAATCATCAGAAAGGAGATGTGGGGCAGGGGAGAAGCAAGGCTCTAGCTACTGTGTCTCACTAAGAGTCTGTCCTTTTCCCCTGAAGCATGTGTGATTGCTGCACTGGTTCATCTATTTAAATTTCTCAGTGAAAAAAAAAACAAAAGGCTGATCCATGGCTAGGGGACAGGAAGAATCTTAACTAGTGACTGCATTAGTTGCTGCCAACGCACGTATGTGCACCCTGTTGCTTTTTATATTTTCTCAGCTATAAAATGTGAGTAATAATGCTTAAATTATGTATCGTTCAGTGTTCTGCGAGTTAATTAGATAATGCTACATAGTCCTTTGAAGATGAAATGCATAATATAAATGTTGTATAAAGCTTACTGAGGGTCTCTGTGTCAGGTAGGTAGAAACCCATGGTAACTGCAGACACAGGAGAACTGAGAAGCATAAGGCAGAGGCACTTGGGCTGGCTGCATGCAAATTGACTTCAGTCGAGCAACAGAATAGCACATTCACACAAATTTGTCCCATGCTGGCAAGGCCTGCAGACTGGCACAACAACATGTAAACACTTCTGGACTAAAGCTTTTAGTCTTGTACTGTCTAACCTACTGCTTCAGTAATCTTTGCTTTGTTATGTGCTAGAAATACCATAAGTGGCAAAGAGAAGGAATTGAAATGCAAGCTCTGTTGTCTTGATATTTCTGACTTGAGACATTTGGCAGTAGCAGGTCAGATGCTAAGGTAGCATGAAGTTTAAAGGGAAAAACGGAAGGATGGAGACATATGTACACAGCTTCAGGAGCTGGAATTTTAATACCAATAGTTGTGCGATGAACTAAACTGGGATAGAGTGAGAACTGCTGCTTACTGAAGCGTTTTAGCAAAGCTTGGAGGATGGATTAGTCAAAAGCATTAGTGCTAACCTTTTTTCTGTTTAGTTTACTTTCTTGTTTCCCCTGTTGGATCTTTCTCACTGGTGTGTACAGGAACTTTATCCCCTAAAGATCTCTGAGCAGGTGTTGTCTCTTAGCTAGCATAACTACCCAACTTTTCACTGTTATTTACTAGCAAAAGGGATTTCATCTGGTAACTAAAGCATGACTGACTTTTCTTTCAAAGAATTTTTGGCTGCTTGCCATGTGTTTTGCAACTGAGCAACATCATGGTACATTTCATTTGTCACTGGTGTCAGCAAGCTCTCTTACAGTGCTTGAAATAGTTTTACCAGTTTGGGGCTTAGAGTGACTTAGATGAGTAAGTTGCATCTTACTGGAAGGTCAAATGAAAGAAATGCAGATTTATAGGTCTCCTTGGTGGAAAAAGTACAGAAACGCATGCCAATTCCAGATCAGCATTGCTTAACAATGACAACAGCAAAATTAAAAAGTAAAAGTAGGAAAGGTGTTGCTATGTCTTTGAGATCTTTTTCTGTAGAAGCCATGTTTTTGTTAATCTATGGCTGAAAGTTCAAAAACATATAATTACATAATGAAGTAGGTTATTTTTTCAAATATAGATCATTACTTCAGTTTGAACAGTATATGTATTAGTGTCTCCTCCCAATAACTGAACTGTGCCTTGAACTCTGACTAGTTTTTTTTCCACACAGATTTAAGACTAAAACATTTACTATTCTTTTTTTTCCTCAAGTTGAATCTTTTATTACTTAAACAGGGTTAACTTTTATTTTCTCTAAAACTTATCTTGCAGATCTTAGAATCTCAAGACATGTATTTCCTTGGACTGTTGTCTTTGCTTGTTTTGCAAAGCAAAGCCTTCAAGACAAATTTTCCTCATGAAACCATTGCTGAGCTTTCTGTGAATGTTTATAATCAGCTGCGAGCTGCAAGAGAAGACGAGAATATTCTTTTCTCTCCTCTGAGCATCGCAATAGCCATGGGAATGGTAGAGCTCGGAGCCCACGGAACCACTTTGAAAGAAATTCGACATTCCTTGGGTTTTGACAGCTTAAAAAATGGTAAGGCCTTTTAATCATGTTTTACGATGGGGCTTTTTGTCTTAAAGAAAGAGATGGCAATGCCTGAACGACGATGGAAGTGGCTCGGTCGTGTCCATGGGTTATTAATCAGTAGGCTTCTTGGCATCCTGTTTGATGGCCTGAGCATGCTGAAGCGTGCTTTGGAGGATTCTGCATAAGCTGAGAGGCGCTAACATACAACCCTGGCTTGGGCACCTGAATCATAAGCAATTACAGTTAACTGTTGATCTTGCTTTCTGTCTGCAAAATAAGCTTGCCTTTGCCTTCGGAGTTATAAGAAGATTTTTAGGAACATTCTTTTTAGGGATTATAATGAAACCTGAAAAGGAAAGCAGTGGTTCTAGCAATATTGCTTATAAGAAAGTAAGAAAATCTTAGTAATTTAACTGGAACTGTCTCTTACTTTGACAGAACTTGTTTGGTTCTTGTAGGTAGAACCTGTAGATTGTTTATCCTAATTCTATGTTGCTAATGTTCTGTCTGCATTGCATAATGTTGCATACAGATATATAAGCTAATTTAGGAAATATGAAAGTCTTGATTGTTTCAGCACAATATGCCACGTGTTCCCATCAGCCTTTCTGAGAAACAGGATTCACTTATTTAGCAGAGAACAATACTACCACACCGTCCTGTTTGTAGTATGGGATGAGCTAAGTCATGCATCTGGATGTACTGCTGTGCTGTGGAGTGCCAGCACACTCTGTTAGTGCAAGCAACTGTAATATGACTGCAAATGGAGGGCTTGAATGAATGGCAAAAAATGACTTTGAAGAGGCAATTTCTATGAATTTTGATATCAAAGTAATTGGTTTAAAACCTGAATGAGATTTCTCATTCATACAATGTACTGGACTTCTAAGTCTTCAGTGAAAGGATCTTGGGGAGGAATTTCTGAATACAAGTGTTTGAGATGTCTGCGCAGTGGTACTGTTGAACACAATGTCTCTCTGTGGAGACCACAGCACATATAAAACATCGGTAAATTATCTCTTAGCTATAATTGAAGAAGTTATGCAGTTGATTCGAGCTGGGCCGTTCACTGTTCTTGCATATGAGTGATATTCAGTGAAAGTACTCCAATGATTTCTGCTTGGAATATATCATTGCATTCAATTTTTAAGTTTTGGCATTGGTTTTGTTGTTTTTTTTTTTTTAATTAGGAATTTCAGCTTCAGGTAGATGATACAACAGTACAAGCTTCCTATCTTAAAGCAGACTACTTTAATCCTACTCAGGATTCCTCATTACCCAAGCAAATGATTCTGTCTACCCCATGCAGGATCCTGGGAAATTCTAGACCTGTTTTTTGCAGAGAGAAGTCTGTGGGGAAGTCCTTAGCTTCAAAACTTGAAGTTCATTTTTCCTTAAACAGCTGGGTTTTAGGATGTAACAAAAATTCTGTTAAGGATTTGTGGTGGCAAGACATACAAGTGTCACTTGTAAGAATAATATTTTAATTACTCTTTTAATGTTAAAAGGATTAACATTGATAGCTTTGTCTGTGATGGGATCCAAGTGTCTCGTTAATTGTGCTAATTATAGGTAGTAGAAGAAATAAGCTCTAAATAATATGTTCTGCCTTGTAGATTGTTCTTTCAGATCTGAAGGTGTGTGTAGGTTTAGAAACAAGTTTATTAAAAAAAACCCACAGCTTTTTTTTTTTTCCCCCCATAAAATGTCTTTGTGAATTTCCAGCAGAAAAAACATGGAAACACTGAAGCTGTTTTTCTTTCCTCAGGTGAGGAGTTTACCTTCCTGAAGGACCTTTCTGATATGGCAACTACTGAAGAAAGTCATTATGTTCTCAATATTGCTAACTCTCTCTATGTGCAGAATGGATTTCATATCAGTGACAAATTTCTGCAGTTGGTGAAAAAATACTTTAAAGCTGAAGTAGAGAATATAGATTTCAGCCAAAGTGCAGCTGTAGCTACCCACATCAATAAGTGGGTGGAGAATCATACAAATAGTAAGTCCACGTCATTCTTCTATATACTTTCTGCAGTAAGTGTTTGTGTTTCCAAAGTTATACAGTGTTGTTGAATTGTTGCCTTGGCTTTTATCTGTTCTGTTTGAGACTAAAGTATCTCCTCCCATAAAAAGAACTCTAGCATCAGCTCTTTGTGAAGTTTTTTTTTTTTCCTGTGCAGGAATGATCTGTCTTAAGTAATATTAGCTATTGCTAATCATATAGTAGTATCTGGCTGAATATTTTTCCCCATCTTACTATGTTGAAGTACCTGTAACATTTATTGAAGGAGAATGTTTTAATAGTAGGCTTTTTAATAGTATTGTAATATTGATTTTGGTATTAAATTACAAAAAAAAAAGATAAGTACTACTGCTAATTGCAGAAAAGTTGTCTACAAAGGGGTTATTAGCCTAGGCTTTGGATGTATGGAGTATTGCTAGTTCCCTGAGGAACTCAAAGTTACAAGGTACTTAGAAATTAGAAAACGAAGAAATAAAAAAGATAATTTTGAACCACAAAATCAGACCCTGTAATGTAATCTTTTCCAATGTGAGGAAACTAGATAGCATGTTGAGAGAGTAGTTGATTTCAGGAAGACCGTCAACAGAGTTTCACAACAAAAATTTGCAGCAGGGGAGTAAGCACAAAAAACACAGTTGTAAATAAGCATATTCAGATCTGCGTGATATAGTGCTCGCTTTGCTTGTGGAATCCCAAAGATGTGACATTTTCTGAATACATGTAGAGTCTCAAGGTACGGGAGCAAAGTTAGTCCCCTGTTGTACGGATCAAAGCATAATCTTATTCTAGTTCATCTGACACTCTGGAAGTTGATATTTTAAGAGTAATTCAACAGGGGCCTGTTGTACCATTGTAAGTCTGAAGGTACCAGAATCCTCTGTAAGGAATTAACATGTCCTCATGTAGTCTGAGCATTTAAGAATCCATAATGCTTTATGGAAATGTATGGCACCAAAGTGGAAAAACACCTCATATAATGCTTTTATTCCATTTTGGAAATGATCTGTTTTTTCCAAGGGAAAATTGCAGCTATTATATTCATAGTAAATTCTGCC
Organism: Haliaeetus leucocephalus; assembly: GCF_000737465.1. Classification (NCBI taxonomy): domain Eukaryota; kingdom Metazoa; phylum Chordata; class Aves; order Accipitriformes; family Accipitridae; genus Haliaeetus; species Haliaeetus leucocephalus. The sequence continues at coordinate 759,523 of NW_010972798.1, forward strand.
CTTTATCTCAAGCTACAGAAATAGAGGCAATGTGAGTGATGCAGCAGATTGCAGTGTTTTCAGAGAAACGTGGTGTCTGTCTGAATGAAAAGTAAAATTCTCTTTCTTGTAGAAAGAACAGCAAGTTCTCCTGCTTAACACCTGCCACATGTGCTGACCGAGCTCATAACCATTGCCCTGGAAGGAGCTGTGCAGAACTAACAAAGGCGGCTGTGGGTCTCAGTGTTAGGTTGCAATAGTAACGGTCCCTCAGCCTAGTCTCTGACCACTAGATCTCATTCTCTCCTGCCTGCCAGCTCTGACAGAGGAGGCTCACTTTCTCATTAGGAAAGGGGTACAAGACAGGCAGGTTTCCAATTCTAGCATGTTAAGCGTGATGGGAGGCTTGGAGCAGAAAACATAACTGTGAAAGTTTCTCTGGCCAGAAAAATTCTTAACATTATATTAGTGTATTTACAAGATGTGGCTGAAAAATATAAGGGAATATGATGTACCGAATAGGAACAGAAAAACTTCTTAATTTTTCCTTTTTTTTTTCCAACCACGGAGAATGAGTATGGCAGTATCGGTCACATCTCATTTCCAAGAACGTTCTAGATAAAATGAATTACAAACAGCAACCCAGAAGAAATACTGCCTATGGTACACAAATTTCAGACCAGTTAGTCAGTGTCATATGCTCCAGAAAGCAGAATTAATTTGTGTGTTAAACCATGGATTAAGAAGTAATAATCAGACTGAGGAGTGTGTTTATTTTAACACCTTGCATTGCAGTATCAGTTAAAAATAGAAGTGAGCAAGGAAGCTATCTGAAGTAGGCTGTAATTCTTCAAGAATAGTGACAAATCTGGTCAGTGCACCAAATTTAACAAACTCAGAATTATTTTGCTGAAAAGCAAGCCATTTAAGATGAGCTAAAGCAGGTAATGTACTGTATTCTGATGTAAATGACTTATTTAGGAGTAGGAGCAAAGCAGCTGCCATGCTCAGCTGACATACCTCCCATGAATAGAGCAGATGCTAGATGTTTTTCTCTTTTGCTTTTCAAGAGCTAATGTCAGTGGAACAAATGCTGTGAATTTATGTGGTTTTTTTATGATTACTCCTTACTTTGAAGTCAGTAGGACATTACTGAAACTGAATGCTTCCTTCAAAATTGGCCCAGGTGAGGTTCCAGTGGGTATTCTTATACACTTCAAATTAAGCACCCATTTAAGTGCTTCTTTGGATTGGAGCCAAAGTTTGTAGAAGTTCTGACCTTAAGACAATTGTGCTGAACTGTATTATAGCACCAGTGTAAACATTCCTTATGTGACCCCTTTTTCACGTGGTTTCATTGTAGGATATATTTATGTAGTGATCAAGAAACAGTTGACTAACATGTACTTGATGGAAGGGTTTATGCACCTACACTGTGATTTTAGGTTTACAAAACACTGGTAGTTTAATTTGAGATTTAATGAAACATCTGAATTGGAAATTACATGTTAGCACAGCTTTTTATTTTCTTGCATTTTTCAAGCTAAGACAGCTTTGACATGCAGACTGACAGTTGGTTTTCTTCTTAGATATGATCAAAGATTTTGTGTCTTCAAGAGATTTTGGTGCTCTAACTCATTTGGCTCTCATCAACGCAATCTACTTTAAAGGCAATTGGAAATCACAGTTCAGACCTGAAAATACAAGAACTTTTTCTTTTACTAAAGATGATGAAAGTGAAGTGCAGATTCCAATGATGTACCAGCAGGGAGAGTTTTACTATGGTGAGTTGAACCTTTAGCAATTTAAAGCTAGTAAGTCTTACCTTAATAGGTTTGTTGCAGTAATGCTCATTTGTATTGTTGTCAGTTCTTTCACCTAGAATTTTAAATGTGGTGTTTGTCCAGTGAAGGGATTCTGATTTTGATGTCTTTTCATAATATGCATGCTTGTGTATTATAACTAGATAGCAACATTTATAATGACCTCTTTCCTGAATACTTTTTTAGATATGTGTTTGGTGCCACATGGTGGATTTCAGAATGTTTATCTATTATATCTAACCTTTTTACATTTCTTGTGAGCTAGTCCTGCTTCTCACTAAAATATTTTTCTTGTGCTGTGCTAACTATGAAAATGAATAATGTTTGCTCATTACTGTTGTAATATCCTTAGAAAGGTAAAATAGGGGTTCTTTGAACAGTAGAACTAATGATCGTTTTTATCCTGAGCTTGAACTCTAAGTCGGTTCTACGGTGTCTAACGTTGGCAGTATTTCACTCAGTCTCATCATTGAAAAATTGTCTCTCCTGAATAAAAAAACCTCTGCCCATTTCCATAAAACTCTTGGCAGCCTTAACAACTTTTAGACTTCTCTGTCTAACCAGTGGAAGTTAGGTAATAGGTTTAGTAGTGTGATTATCTACAAACTGTGATTGCATAAGCTTGTTTTCTTCAAGAAAGCAGATGTAAGCCTCAAATCCTGTGATGAAGAAACCAATATAAATTTTATACAGAATAAAGATGGTCATTTCTAGTTCCAGGATCTAGTAAATACTGCCTAGTATTAGCCTTTTATTTTTCCCCTATCTCCAGTGAAGACAAGAAAATACTACTGATAGCTTTTTATTGTTGTTTTTCTCTTTTAGGAGAGTTCAGTGATGGCTCCAATGAAGCAGGTGGTATCTATCAAGTTCTGGAAATACCATATGAGGGAGATGAGATTAGTATGATGATCGTTCTTTCCAGACAGGAAGTTCCACTGGTCACATTGGAACCCCTGGTCAAAGCCTCATTGATTAATGAATGGGCTAATTCTGTAAAGAAGCAAAAAGTGGAAGTGTATTTACCAAGGTGAGAATATGCTGCCATGTCAATAGAAGGGGAAAGACTGCATTCAAATTGATTGGAGTAGCAGAGTAGGTAAAATTTGAACATCTTGATCAAGTCTGCAGTTATGTAGCACCCATGCAAAGGTTGCTTTGACAAGACAGCCTAGGGGGCATGCAGTGCAGAATGATGGTTGTTTGAGCAACAGATGAGCACTGCATTTGCACCCCTTTCATATGTAAGCTCCAGAAAGGAGAATTTCATCATCAGGAATATATCTACCTTGAGTGATGTTCAGAGTATTGCAGAACTCATTACTGGTAAGTTCCGTTTACACAGGAGCCATAGAAATATTGCAAGTCTGAATTAACTAAAGCTAAAATGTATCATTGAGGTCCTAATTAGATTTCTATGTGCTGCTAATTTAAAAAGTTCTAATGGTGTGTGTCTGTGTATATACAAATGGTTGAGTGTTGAGAGGTAATTCCAGTCAATTTGTGTCTTTTGTCTTTTTTCTTAGTTGTAATAAGTGCTGGTTTCTTTTTCCTTAGAGGAGCAATAGAGTAACAAGACATTACTACCAGAAGGGATGAAACTTCTGTCAGTTCATTTACAGACATAACTTGTGTGTGCTCAGTGACATATTTGCTGACATATACCACTTAGTAATCTTTCCTAGAATTCTGTTTCATCTACCTTTGAATATTTTTCATGCTTGCCCTACACTTGACTTAGTAACAGAGTTGTTTACTACTAAACGTCACTAATAATGTGTAGTTGGATCATGCTGTCCTTCAAATGATTCATAACAATTTCATTGAAGTGTTTATATAACAATATGGCACAAGTTTGATGTGGATCACTTCTACTTATTCTACTTTTGTGGCACTGTGCAGCGGGTACATGGCAGCTGAAAAAATAAACTGTAGTGAATCCTTTTAATCATGAAAGTAGTTCTTTGTTTTCAGGTGACTTGGAGATTTGAGTTTGTTATATTTCACATGTAAAGAGATGGGCAAGAATCCCTGCAGTTAATCAGCTTCCTTTCCAAAGCAAAGACCACTTTCAAGAAGCTAACTGCAGCTAAGCACAATAAAACAAGGCTAGCCAGGATAAATTAGGTTGAGATGGAGTGGTGCTGTCAGTCTGTCCTGATTCCAGCTCGAGATGGAATTCCATTTCTCTTTAAAGCTGTTACACTTGCAGCCAGAGTGGCAAGGCAACGGCAGCATTTGGGGGCTATTTTTCTTTGCCCCACAGTAAGAGTTCCATTCTTTTCTAAGTAGCATTTCCTTTGAAGAAGCATGGAGAGCAGCAAAGAGCTGTGTTGCAGATTTTATACAAACTGAACCTACTGTACACTATTCCTGTGGGTTTTGTTTGTTTTTCTCTTGGAGCTTTAGATCCCAGGAGCTTTAGTATTAACAGCCCCTCAGAAATGAGGGGAGGGGTGTTTCTCCTAGGCTATTTCTCCTGCAGGCTTGGGCAAACATTACCTAGATGTTAATGAAAAGTAAAATATGAGGATTCTTCCATCCCTTAAGCTTTCCTTTTATAACTGGAGCATTTCACAGCCTATGCGTCAGGTGCTAAAGTTGGACATCTTGTCTCAAAGAATTTCTAGAGTGCGAGATCCACAATAGAAGTCGTTCTCCATTGATTGTATAGGGAATCTGTGAAAACTAGCTTCCAAATTTAAGAAGCTTAGGTATCTAAAGTTAAATGCATGAATGTCATTGAAAACATATTAATTATGTTTATGACTCGACTTAAGTTTATAGAGGTAGTTTTGGGTTTTAGATTGCTTTTAACCAAAAGCAGAGACTGTAGGATTCTCTGTAGCCATGTTCTCAGAAGTGAGTTTGAGGCCTAGGTTTTCTGTGGTCATAAAATGTCCTTATTTATTCCATACTCAGGCTAGTTGTCATGCCTGTCTCTCGTATCCAAGAACCTCAAAGAACTTGGTAAACACTGGTGAGTTAAGGCTGTACAAAGGCAAAACAGTACAATGTGGTGCTATTACCTTCACTATTTTCAGATTATAAAAGATAACTATCATGAGCTTGAAATTCCATGTAGTAATACTGCAGTTTCCTTACAAAAATTCCAAAGATTAATTGCATGTTCCTAAGGTGTTGGATTTCCATTAGGGATTCAGAGGTGATCTACAGGATTTTATCAATGCTCTAAATAAACACTTCATAAATATTTTATGCTCTGACTCAGAAAGGCATGTTATGAAATGTGGCCTGCGGGCTCTGTCCTCTGAGAAATTGAAAGCAGCAGTGGAATAAAATTAAATTTTTATATCCTGAAAGATGCTATCCAATTATAAAGTGAACATTTTTTAAACTTATACATTTGTAATAAGACCTGAATGACTAGCCAAAGCAGAGTTAATCACAACTTTCCAATTTCTGTCTACATTATCTGTGTGCAAATGAAATTGTGTATTATTCCTCTTAATAGCAAAGGAGAGATTTGTACAGAATTGTTAAATTATACTTTCTCATTTTCATTTTCAAATCATTGTTTCCAGCTTAACCCAGACTAAAGTGATCAACATTTTAATCCACTTTTTGCATAGGAGTGAAACAGACCATGAATCTAATTTACAAAGGTGTCTCTCTAACATAAATTATTTGAAGAGCATAGGAGGAACTAGTACCTAATAACACTGCTACAGTCTGCAGATCTCCTCTTACGGATTGTTCCAGTGTGCCCAGCTCTTTATAATGACTTTCTTGCTTTTTTATACTTTTAAAATACCTTAAAAATGCCTTAGATGACATTGAAATTGTAAGTTGTTTTAGCTGAAGGTTTTTTTCTCAGAAAAAAAAAGAAAAACCAAAAAAACAAGCCCCCAAACTCCACAAAAACTAAAACAGCAGCAGCAACAAAAACCCCAAACCAAAAAAACCCAGACATTCCCCCCTTTTTTTTTTTTTTTTAACATGCTCTCTTGAGTCCCCTTTTCATGAGGAATAGGCCAGTGCTGATTGTTCTTGAGATAGTCCCGGAAGAGGCATAAAACTGTCCCACTGAAATACTTACTTAGCCAACTTCTGCAGCCCATATTTAGCCCTGGATAGAAGGACCTTGCCAGAAAAAGAACCATAATCTGCCTTGCATCACCTGGTCAGAGCAGTTGTATGGAGGTTTTGATTTGTTTTTGCTGTTGGGGGCAGGGGGCTTTGCTTGCATTGTTTCTTTTCAGGCTATTAAATCATGCAGGCTAGTTCTAGCACCTCAGGCCAACGTAGCTGAAATTCCAGCCAAAATGTTGGAATTTATATCAGTTGGCAGCTTCATATTGTAGACTGCTTGCTATGTTAAAATAGTGATTCAGATCCTGAGGGCCTGTTCTCCAAGCAAGAATATTGTTGATTTCAAGCAATGGAGCCATTCCTTTGTTTGCTTTTTTTCTGCAGAATTTAATGTATTAGAGCCAATCTGAAAACTTGGAATTTCTTGCTTTTGCTTATTCAGAACTCTTAGTAATTTTTGAGATTATAGCCTTTGGGATGAATCACACTAGGCTCTAGTTCACTTCTGTTGTATAACTAGGTGTACCCTAATCCGTCTTGATTCTGTGGATCCTGACTGTCTAAGGACTTAATGAAAAATTCAGCATTTCAGAAGGGTTGCACAGCATCACAAAAGATGAAGCCATCTTTCTTCTGTCTTGAAAGTCTCTAAAATAGAAGATGGCCTGATATGGTATGTTAAAGTTAATGCTCTATACAAAACCTAAAGGTTCAGATATATAACTAAGGAGACTGTCAGTGACATAAATGCATCCTTTTAATCTAATGCTTGTGTAAGTTTTCAGTTTCATGAAAGTATCATCATTCTCTGCTAAACTCTCCAGAGAACTGTTTGTTAGTTTCTCAATCTAATTCTACTTCCTAAGCATCTCACTCTGTTCTTCATTTCATGTAGGAGAGATCCAAAGATGGTGGAAGTCAAGAGAATTATTTTTGTTCAGCTATTTGGCCTGCATTTTATGTGTAGGAAGTAGAGAGACTTTGCAAGTGAACATTGTAAAAATAAATATAGAGCTAACTCACAGCTTCACTTCTCCTTGACTGTGGCCAACAGCTGATAGGCAGAGTCAGTATCCCTTATTAATATCTTTCTGCTCAGTGCTTTCTAAGGTGGTCTGTAGAAGGATATATCCATGAACGTGTGTGTTTGTGAACCTTCTAGAACTGCTTAAATACAGAAGCTCTTCTCTTTACTCAACAGACCAGTTTTTCTGTTCTGGTCCTATGGTGAAAATACCTCATCTTTTCTTCAGTGTCTGTTTCTCAGACTTTCCTTTGTGGTTTTTTAATGCTCCCAGCTGAATTATTCCATGACTTCTGATACTGAAGTATTGAAATTGATTTTTCATAGTATTTTTAGCATCAGAAACACCTAAAAGATTGTGGTAAAAAAATATGACCATCTGTTTCGTTATATGCGACAAACACTGCACATAACCATGTGTCAGGGCTAGTATCATGTGGCTTGGCATTTCCAGAGTCTGGAGGTACAGCAAATGCCTGGCTTGGGAAATGAGACTGAATGTCTCTTCTGTGTTCTAGGTTGTCAGCTTTGATTTTTGAATACCTATATCACTGTCTATAAGGAATGCAAAGAAATCCAAATATGACTGCAGGATAACTCATACCAAATGTTTACGTCTGATTGTGTAGCCTGAAATTAAATTTCAAAGTGTAAAGCAGCCCTATTATTTTTCAAAGGAGGCTAGTTCTGATGCCAGCTAAAATATTTGAAATATCATTAATAGCTTATCTGTAACTCTCACCGTTCTTCAGAGCATGTGAGAAAGGAGGGGAAATACTATTTTGAATACTGGATTAGAGTGGGTTTTTACCATAAGACAAACTAAAAGGGGAGAAGGGAAGTAATTAGTTTTATTTTTGTAAAGGGATAGTTTGGTATTTATACAGCTGATGTGATGTTTTCAGTCTACATTATTTGTCATAAAAAGCAGGAGCTCACTTCTATAGATATTGTAGTGACCTTCACTCATCCACTTGTTCAGTATTTGCCTTTCCAGAGGTTTCAGTCAGGGGTAGAGCCTCTGTCCAGTAGTTAAGTGACTGCTGCTATCCTTCATGTAGGTATCCTTTAGCAATATAATCAGTCAACTTGTTTGAATTTTCTTTTTTCAGGTGCATATTCAGTTGAGACTTTATGGTTTGGGTGGGGGTTTTTTGTTTGGGTTTTTTTTTTCCAAAAAACATCTCCCAGACCTCTTCCTTGATTAGTATGCAAAAACATCTTCTGTCATGCTTTCTTTCTGGGTCACAATTCATTGCTTAGCAGATAAGTGTGTTTTCTGTCTAGTGGTCCAGAGACATAAACCCACCTGATTTCCATTTATATCTTATAGTGATTCTCTGCAGTTGGAAAAAATGCTTTTTTGCAGTTATTTTTCTTATTTGTGACCTCAAATTTTGCTTTTCATGCAGACTTTTCTTGCTACCGTCGTATCCTGATATTCCTTACTAGTTTGACATTGCTAGTTAATAGCTAAATTGTTTTTAAAGCTTGGTATGTTTAATACAAACTGTGGTGAAATAAAAGCCAAAAAGGGAAAAATACACCACTCTGACATTTTTATAAAATGCATTTTAACATTAATTTGCCTTTTCTGCATGTTTGTAAGGTACATACAGTTGGATGTATTTTTCAAAAATGTTACAGTGTAGTTTTAATATAGAAGAAAATATTTCTGGGTTTATTCACTCTGGATTTATTCAATGTGCACAGACAGGACCTCTGTACTGTTTAACTCTAGCATTGGGAATCAAGCCTTAATTAATCTTTCCTAGGGTTTTTACTCGAGTCTCTAAAATAGATCTGGGCATACTTCAAGTGTGTAGGAGAGTAAAACTGGTCTGTAGTTTTGGAGCCTAGAAGCCAGAGAAATTTGAATGAGCAACTTGTAGATTTGTCCCTTAGCTTAAAGCTAAAATTGTGCATAAGGTCTTGCGCCCTCCCTGCCTCTGTAGTTTTTGACTAGTCTGAGTGTCCACAGCTTTCTAAGAGGAGAAGAAAGCTAACAGGACCCATTTCCTAAAATTCTATTGGCTGTTTTCAGGTCATCTCATATGTGTACCTACATCTCCTCATCTCATTCATTAAGATAATGCCACTTACTTTTTTTTTTTTAACAAATGCTGCCACAATGACTGCAGAATATGCCAGAACACCATGGGAAGCTTCCTCCAGTACACAGATCTTTGTTGGTCTCTTCTGATTCTTTTGAGAACTGCCAAAACAACAAAATCACAAGAATCAGTTCTTGGGTTTTTATTCCAGGCATACCCTGGAATTTGTCTGGACAGGGTACATGAACACTTGTGATGCCACCAGTGATTTATTGATCCTGAACTATCTCCACATCTTATATTAACTTGCATAAAATTCTTCTCTGGGTAATGACTAATATCTATTCCATCATAGATTTTTGGCTTCTAATGACATTTTTAGGTTCATTATGAATGTAGATTGTGTATTGGATTTTTCTTATTCTGTGTAAATGTTGGAAGTGAGGAAGATCCACTTGACCCTTATCCAGTTGTCTTTTGATGTCCAGATTATTCTCTTTTAAGCTGCCAAGGCTGGTATGTACCACGGTATCATACATTTATTTGGTTCCAGCACAGGTAAAATCCATCACTAAGGACTGCAGTGTAATTGCAGAGTTGTTTCTGACTGAATGGCTTGCTGGAGAAGCTGTAACAGCACCTTATGGACTACATGTTTTGTGTTGTATAGTTATAACCAGTCACTGTCAGCATAATGTAAATCACTAATAATTTGTTTTGTCATTCTACAGAAAACCCGTAACTCACCCATACCAAACATTTACAGTCTCTTGTGTTTGTCTGTAGACTTCTGGCATTTTGTGGTTGGGGCTACCATTCTTTTTATTATTCTGACATATTTATTTGTTTCTCCAGCTGTCCAGTCTGTTTCTGGACATGCATAAAGGACTTGAGTCTTTTTTATGTTACTGATGACAGGCTTAACTCTTATAATGTTTGAAAAGCAGTCTTTGTAAATGGAACAAGCTTTTGCCCAAAATCTTGCCCTCAGGATAAATCTCAATTTGTCCTTCTAGCATAGTAACATAGCCTAGAATATGACTTTGCAAGCTAACACTGAAATCCTGCCAGGTTATACTCATGTGCATTTGCACTAACTATTTATTTTCCCTGTTCTTTACTTACAATTAAAACCCAATTAAAATTTTGCCACCAGAGTAATTAGAAGCTGAGTCAGAAATGCTTTATATTCACGTTCATAACTGATGGTCTTTGCTTATACTGTTTAAATAAAAATGGAGTATCTTTCTTACTTTCTTGCTCCTTCTTTGCCAACAGCTGTCTATGAACTTTGTGCTGTCCTTTTCCTTATTTGATATTCTATTCTAGTATGTGTAAAATTAAATTCAGTTTTTATAGTAAACCTTCTGTATAAAAAGTAAGCTTTTACATTAGCTACTGCATAATTTTGCACTGAGGTTTTTTGATCAGGGACTATACATTCTGTTAGCATATTTTTTGATTGCTTCTGCATTAGAAAAAAAAAACTAGCTGTGAGAGTAAACTAACTTGTTTGTAAGCATTTTTTTAGACGGTGTCACTATACCATACTACTAGTCCCCAATCTCCTACTTTACGTTATTTACCTTGATGTTTCAGTTGTCATTCTCTGGAAATTTTAACCTTCTAATAACAATAAGTACTGCTTACATCTGGGCTTCTTGTAATTTTCTATTATGTTCTCCAGGTTCACAGTAGAACAGGAAATTGATCTGAAAGATGTCTGGAGAGGCCTCGGAATTATGGAGCTGTTCAGCAGTAGTGCTGACCTCACTGCGATGTCTGGTAAGGGGATCTTGTGTTGTGTCTCAAGGTATATGCAGAAGTACTAAAATCACCTAAGGATAACCAACAAGCTCTTCAAAGTGTTTTTATGGAAAAAAACCACCCAACCTGCTAGCAATTTTTTGATCCTTTGTGATTTTTGCATCATGTAAGAGTCTGCTTACTATAGAAGCAGTTGGGGCAGGGGAGAAATTAATCAGGGGGTGGGATTTTTGACCTGGGGAGGTTCATTATGAGTATTTTGGAATTGGATCTCGTTAGAAATGTAGAGAAAGTGTAACACTATGCAAGAGGCAGGTGCACATTAGAGCAATATATGGCTTCAGTGCCTTGATGGCAAATGGGATTCGCACAACAAGGGGGTTGTCATCTTTTTATCTCCAGAGGCTATTTGTTCACAGCATTAAGCTGTTATACAATTAGTCATCTCCCCAGATACCTGCTGTATAGAAGCAGCAGAGGAAAGAAAGTGTTCTGAGATAAAAGCAATTTAGTCACATATGCTGCTTGCCTATTTCAATATGTTGTCAACACTTTATTTTCAGAAGTTGAAATACCCAATACGTTTAGAAAATGAGGTGGAAATGAGATATTTATGCTTTTAATAACACCTAAAAGGTATTGAAGTGGCACAAAAGGCAGTAGAGACATCTTTGCCTGAGAAGTTTTCATTTTTGCCTGACAAAAGTAGCCACTCAGGCAGTGTATTTAGTATGGTCTGTCTAGACCTGAATTTTGGCAAACCCATTTGTTCTCTATCTAGAAGCATGTCACAATGTAACATTGCTGTCATTGTTCTTGTAATTTATGCTTATATACTGCTCCCTGTATGGTGGGTTTTGGGGGGTGGGTTTTTTTGCTCTATGGGTTACTGCCTAATCAGCCAGGTAAATCCTTAGCTGATGGGAAATACCTGTTCTTAATTGTCTGACTCTGGAAACAATCATACCTGTGTGGCTTATTGAGAATAGTGGTAATGAAGGTAAACTCCCTTTAAAAATTTACAGCAGAAATGTTTGTGATTTTCATATCCTTTTCACTTTTGCTAAATTTGAAATGTTGTTTACAATGTATCATGTAGCTTTTTCCACTGTTTTGCAGCTTTCACTTTTCCAGTGAAACTGTGGGAAAAGCTAGAGTTAGCTAATGTGAAAAGAATTTGAATAAATGAAAAATCCTTCTTTAAAGAAATAACATTTTTCTGAAGAAAAACACCTTCAGTTTCTCTGCCACCCCAAAGAAAAGTAAGCTTTCCAATAAATTCTGGTCTATGTACATAGAAGTATTTACTTGAGGAAAAGTACTAAGGAGAACGGAAAATACGTAGGGGAGATTGAACCACAAAGGCAGTGCTTGGCTCTTATTTAATTTCATGTGAAATTCACCTATATATTGGGGACTAATTCTGTAGTCGAGAGGTTAGCAGAAAGATTGGAACATGCTTGTGTTTTAATCCATGTGAGTAATAATTTGTTCAAAGTTTTACATTTTTGACAATTGTACTGTACAAAATCAAAATGCCATGTTTTGCGTGACTGAATTAACTCCTCTGCCATTTGAAGATTAACTTGTTTATTAAGTAATGTAGAGCAGTGTATAGAGAGAATTCCTGAGTTTTACTGTAACATTCTTGCTTTTCATTTAAGAGGGCATGTGCCACCAGGTGATGAAAAGGTCATTCATAAATTAAGAATAAGAAAATATTTTTGAAGTAATGTCTTTAATGAAAACCCTGCTGTTGATGCTATGGAGGTGAAATTTTGAGTAATTAAAATACAGAATATGTTTCCTATTTCCAATTTTCACAATGTAAAATGGGGAGGGAGGAGGAAGGGGGAAAAAAAATCATGAAGAAAATGTTGAAAGCTTGCTTTTACAAATACCTGAATAGTATGTCAGGTAACAGGAAAGTTGAAGCCAGAAGTTTGCATGCTTCTCAGCATCAGCCCTCTGGAAAATTTGGCACTTCATGAAGCCTTAAATGCAGATATTTGAACAAAATGTTTGTCTGGACACTTTTAATTTAGGAAGATACAAATCATAAAAGAAATCTTAGGAGATTTTTGAGAAATTCTGTTGCGTTTAAAAATACTCTCCTCCCCCTCTCCTATTACTCTTGCTTTTAGATTAGTGTCAAGGAAAGCCTTCTGCAATTTCAACAACAGCCCTAATCTTGTAATCAGATCCAGGCACAGATTGTTGAGTTCAGTAAAATTCTATGTGGGTTTAGTGGATATAAATCAAATGGCAGGATTACAGACTTATTTTTCAATATTTAGAATTTTTTGCTTTTTGCACTCAATCTGAAAAATGGAAATAGATGAGTCAGCTTTACCTTCTGGGATGTCTGGATTGTGAGCAACCAAAGAGAAAGTATTAATCCAAATGCACATTTTAAAGGTTACTCTCTTGCAGAAATTAAGTTCCTTGTCAATTAACACTGGTGAGTAGGAGGACATTCCTATTTGGCTGTCTAGTTGCATGTATTCTGACTCTCACTTTCAGCAGAAGACTTTGACAGGTGTTATTTGCATCTCTGATTCCATCAGGTGTTCAAAATAATCTTGAAACAACTTCTGGGTTTTGGGATTTCATAATTTACACAGCACGTAAACTTGCTACTTGAGTATTTTCACACCTCTTAGGACTTACCCTTGAACTAATTTCAGTACTAAAATTCCCCTTCTCTTTCAAATGATTATAATATTTCTTAATGTTGTATAATGCTTTAAATGGCAACTGCTTTTAACCTCGGGGTGACGTGCATTTCAGTGAGGACTAAAGTGATCTTAATGACTTACTTTCACAATATAAAGTAGTTAGAAGAGCATCGGTCCAGTAAATAGCTCTTCAAAGTCTTGACTGAGGTAGGTATAATTTTTCTGGGACAACCTAAGCTAGAAAAGCCAATAAACCTGCATGCTTTTTTAAAATGAGACTTGCGGAGCAACCAGTTGGTAGCTATGAGTAGGAGTTTGCAAGCATATGGAGTGTAATGACAAATGAAGTGTGATGCTAACGGAGTTATGTACATTAGAAGTAAGCTTCAGATTACTCCCACACATTAATGAGTATCTAGGCTAGGTCCTGCAGAAAGCTTAAACTTTGATACCAGATCTCCATGGGACTTTCTGAGAAGCTAACAATCAAATCATGTTGGCTTTTATGAAAAAAGCTAGAGAAAAATGATGTGATAGTAGATACTCAGGTAAGCCCCACCTTACCCACAGTGAAAGCCATAAAGGAAAGGTGTATAATAATGACAAGATATGTGTGATATTGAAGTATTGCAGTCAGTGATTTGACAATCGCAAAATAGAACAAAGAGACGACTGCCTGAACACTCAGTGACAACATTATGCTTCCATATGAAAACAGATTCATTCACTTCGGGGAGAGATGAATGAGAGGGATGTGATAGTAGCAATATAAAGAGAAGAGTCTAGAGAAAGTAAATTGGGATGTGGAATTGCTCTTTTCACCATCCAAGGACAAAGATATCCAATGAAGTGAAAGGCAACAAATTGAAACCAAACAGAAAATATTTCTCTTATGGAAAACTTAACCACAGAGATCTTTGCTGGGTATTCCTTGAGGTCATGAGATTGGTAGGATTAAAAAAAAAAAATTGCCTCAGAGCACTCAAAGCTATCTATACTACATTGAATAAAGGCATTCTGTATATTCTTTGTATGAGAAACTTAGTTTAGGGTATAAGGCACATGCTGGGTGAGAGGGTATTTTTCTCTTGTAACTGGTGCTGTAGTTTTCACCTGTAAAGCTTCTTGTATCTTGCTCTGAAGCAACAATAATACTATAGATGGCGCAGTGTGCTAGACTAATTGGACGTACTGGTCTCATCTGCAGTGGCACTTCTTATAGTCATGTCAACTTAACAAAATATTGTTGGGTTTTTTTAATACTCAGATCCTGAATACATTTACAAGTAGGCCTACTGTTATACCTGATGGTAAATGTTAGCAGAGTTTATGCTGTCTGAATTAGGGTCTATAAACTCATCAGGTGGAGACCAGTCTTCCAAGGTGCTAAGTGTTCTGACCAGAAATATACTTTGGAGTACCGTAAGCACCACCAGGCTATGCAAAATAAAGCATTCGGGATGAAAATATGGAGTATTGCTGTGAATATTACAGGTCACAGCAGCAGGCTTAAGTGCTGTAATAAAAAAAACCCCCGTGATTGAAATACGTGATTAGGCTAAATGGGCATTTCTTTGTCTGTTTATAAAACATAAAAATTTATTTGGGTTTAAGATAAGGAACTGCAAATCAGTGTTTTTCTATAAAGGCTACAAAGTTGCTGTTTTCTTTTGGTATGTGCTGTATAGCTCAAATGCTCAATAGAGCTTTAAAATGGAATCAAGCAAGGATAGCAGAATACAGTTGCCTAGAAGGTAGAATTTGCAGAACTGACCAATAAATTTGCCAAGAATCCTGTTAACTGACATGTTTACAAAGGCAGCACACACATAATGTGAGACATGCACAACAGGACTTACTGATGTGCATGGATCTGTCACCCTTTTTGCCTTGGGTATCTATCCATTATCACCTACGTAAATGTTCTTCTACATCCAGTGTTTGTTCTAAAACGCTTTTTGAAAACTTGAGTCTTAATGGGTCCCTAAGGAATGGAAGCTTCAGCGGATGATTATTTAACACTTGATTGTAGTATTTAGTTAGCTTGTGATTTATTTTTTACAGGTAATGCTTGAGGCTTAAAGGTGATGTTAGTGTTGGAATGCAACCACATTGTGTTTTCAGGTGGCCTTTCTGTTAACAGTTAAGGAGACAAAAGCTGTGAGAATTGTACTTAGTGTTCAAGATAAGTAGATGCTGCATGTCCCATGTTTTAAAGTAACATGGTGGAAACTTTATCCTAGCTTTCAAGATAGCATTACTGAAGGCTTAGAACTGAAGCCTAGAACTAGTACAGTATTTAGCAATTTAGCGTATGTTTTCCTACGCACAATCCCAAGGGGAATTATTTGGGGCTTTTGTTACTGAGTTAAGCAGCTGAACTAGGAGGTTTGCTTCATTTCTGAGTGTAGATAGCAGTAATAAGACATGCTGGGGAGAGACATTTTAAACTGCTGCCTTCTATGAGTTTGGCTTGCATTAGTTACTAGAGCTAGTGGCTATTGTTGTGACAGCCAAAATAAATGGGTAACAATTAGATCAATAGTCCCAACCTTTCCCTCCTTAGTCAGCCTTCAGTTAAGAGTTTTGGTGTTGAACATTTTGTGAAGGATCAGAAATGCAGAAGAGTATAGCTGTCTCACTGGAGTGGTTAGATTAGATTTTCATGGTTGTGTATCTCCCTGTTGAGAAAGCTTTTATTCCTTTTTTAACTGCCAGTTGTGCTCTGTCATTACTGCGGGTTTTATGCAGGTACAATAAATGTATATCTAATCCTTGTTATGTCTTACTGATGAAACTTAGTCAAACAGATTAAATGGTGTTACGTGCCTTGTTTCCTGCAAGGTGCTGAGTATTCCAATAGGTCTGATCATTTAGCCACTGAAGAAAAGTAATGCAACATCCACTGACTTAAGCAGGAGTAGGCTTGGACCAAAATTAAAAGACTGACAAAGAAGGATGGAAAACAAACAAGACTGAAAAAAAACTAGTTGCATGGTGGTTTTTGCAATAAATATTTATCTTCAGCTTCTTTCAAATATAATGATAAGAAGAAAGAAAATACCTAATTTTCCTGGAGGAAGTCTATATTGCACCTAATGCAGAAATAAAATTATTTATGTATAAGTATTTGCCATATAACGTCATAACCCTTTTTCCCAATAGTTGCATTTAAAATCTTGTGTTCAAGGATTGTCTTTTACTGTGTCTGGTATACTGGTGCTCTAGGCAGTGCCAAGCTATTTTAATATCCGTAGTGTAGGAGAGCACTACAAATTTAAGCAAGGTAAATGGTGCTGTTAAAGGTATTGGCAGAAGGTATTTTAATGCAACTCTGATGCACAAAGCTCTTTACCCTTCCCTCTGTGGTATAGAAGGTGGATAATAGCATTGGGGTTTTTTGCAGTGTTTGGGGTTTTTTTAAATACTTTAGTCTTACTGTTGAGCCACTCAAAATATGTTTCCTTTTCCTCTCCAGATAACAAGGAACTTTACCTTGCAAAGGCATTTCACAAGGCATTTCTAGAAGTTAATGAGGAAGGATCAGAAGCTGCTGCTGCCTCAGGTACCTGACTGAAAAGCAGAACTAAATCAAATGTCTGGTTATTCTGTGTTAATTAATTTTTGAAAACTGACTTGCTGTACAGCCAGGAAAGCTAAATAGCATGTAGCATGAAGACACAGTACTGCTTTTCAGGGAGAATTCTGGAAATGAAAAGTGTTAGCATTTTTTTAACATGGTGTTTTTCACAAAGAATTTTGAGCATCCTGTGGAAAACCTCTTGTTCCTTATTTTGCTTCTGATTGTCAGGAGGGTACAGACTGCAATTTATGTTTTCTTTATGGAACTTAAGCATTGTAATTTTTTTACCTGCTAATTGAGATGGTCAGAGGCATTTGATCCAGAATAGTTAGAGTTGAGAGTTGTTGCAATTGCATCTTAGTAAGCTTGTATATAGAGATGCAAGATTGGAAGTACTAAATGCAAAAACATAGCTGGCCCCTCTTAATGCTAGGAGGCCAGGTGGTTGGTTTACTTCATTAGCACATGCTTTTCCTGAAAATAAATTACATTAGTTGCCAATATGTATGGTTAGGTGATTTCTAATTGCCTCTACTTGTACCAGTCTTTGAGGAAAGGAAGAATTACTTCCCTGGTCATGAATATCAGTAACTGGGTTGAATTGTAACATTGATATGGGCAGAAATTACTGTCATGCATGAGGCTTTATTAACAGTGCAGTGAAAATGTAAAAGTAAATGAAACACTGGGAAATAATAATAACATCCTGGAGAAATCCATGTATCTCCAAATAAAAATAACAAAGAGCCAAATTCTGCCTGATTCCCAGTTAATTTTACTTTCAACTTCTGCATTAAAGACTCAAGCTAAAAGCTGCAAGATCAGCCCATTTAGTTGTTGCATATTCCATAGTTATTAAGGGTTACTTTTTACTATCAGTTGCAGGCTTGGAGCTGTTTAAAACAGGTCAGCAGTGCTGTCTAATGTAATGCATTTTCTTTCTACAAGTGAGCGGGCATCATAACTCCCCTTAAGGTTCTGGATCTTAAAATTCATAAGCTGCTACCTCAGCCTGGGAGATTGTGCCACTCTCCATTGTTAATCATTCTTAAAGCATAAATAGGCATGCATTTACTCTGTAGGTCTCTTTCATGTTAGATTTTTCATGCTATTTTTTGCTGATGCTTAATGCTGAGAGTGTGAGGCTTCAGTGTCTGCTCATGAGCTTCACAAGTATCTCTCATGAAGAGCAGGAGAATGTGCAGTGATATTTAACAAGTTGTCTATGTTCTTTTTCCTTTAGGAATGATTGCCATTAGCAGAATGGCAGTGCTGTATCCCCAAGTTATAGTTGACCATCCCTTTTTCTTTTTGGTCAGAAACAGAAGAACAGGTGAGAATATTGTAGACTTCCACATTTTTCATAGTACATCAACAAATATACGAAAGAAAATTGCCTATTTTGATCAATGAACTGTCCTTGTATTATGAATTTTTCCTTAATTTGTCTTAAAATACCTAATATTGAAAGACTCAACTTTTCTATGTCCCTTTAATGTTTCTCCAAGTAAGACACCAAAATCTGACAATCCTGAAAAATATTCACAGTTATGTGATTCAAAACCCCGGGGAAGAAAAATTCACCATTTTTCCTCAGGGAATACAATGTTACTGCCCTGCATATCCGTAATCATTGCATTTTGTAAGAGCTTGGCTGTAGTAAGACCAGTGAGATACATTCCTGGTACCAAACAATTTGCATAATGGATAGTTATTACAGCTATCATTCTGTTGTGCTCTTGAAGTGTTCTGTGGCAGGCAAGGGATGAAAACAGCACTCGCTAGCAAAATGGGCGACGATTAAGTGATTCCTTAGTTTCATACTTGTAATTTGTCTTAATGATGTGGATGACAAAACATTACTATGCACCTACAGACTGTCATATAGGTCTGTGAGTTGTGGTGTCTTACGTGTTCTACAAGCAAACTCTAGTAGATTCAATTTGACCTTTTTTTTCTGTATTTGAGATCCCCATTGTAGGTATCAATGTTTATTAAATTATTTAGATTGCAGTAATGCTTACAGTCTAGCTAGGTAGGGTCACTAGTGTGCAAGGCATGATACCAACTCTTAGGGGTTTTCTTTGACCAAAACTAAGTTG
Organism: Haliaeetus leucocephalus; assembly: GCF_000737465.1. NCBI lineage: Eukaryota > Metazoa > Chordata > Aves > Accipitriformes > Accipitridae > Haliaeetus > Haliaeetus leucocephalus. The sequence continues at coordinate 778,586 of NW_010972798.1, forward strand.
AGTATCCTTGCTGTTATAGACATATAATTAGGCAAAAATGTATCTGGAGGGGAGGGTATGTGCCCTTTTCTATACTCAATATACAAAAATCTCCCCTGAAAGAAAAGTTTAAATCAGAACAGAGTAGAGCTTGGTAGCTTTGGGCAGTTCTTAATGTTGCACAGGCCTTGTTGTTGCATGTAGAAAGAAGAATTGCCAACAACTGTAGTTAAAGCCTGAAAGCTTGTTACTAATCTAGAAATCTAAGGTTAGAAACCTTTTGAAAAAATTCTGTGATGGTTACCCTTCTTCTCAAGAATACTCTAAGTGCTCATGATTGATTACTTGTTTATCATGATTGATAACCTGTTTAAACAGGTTAGATAGAAATGTATAAAACAGGGAAGATGTAAATGGTGATTAAATGGTGTAGGGGAGCAGTATTCATATAGAGAATTCCTTGTTGTGGGTTGCATGCTTCTAATGTGGAATATCAATCTGTGAACTCAAAGTATCTGTCTATTAATAATCGTTAACTGATTAGTGTGGAGCTTCTGGAGCTCACTTTTAGTTCTGTGAGGAATGTTGTCCAGCAGCTCAGGCATGTGAGGGTCCAAATGATCATGAAGGTTACTCTGATTCAGTGTTTGCACTTCAGTTAAGGTTAGCTGTCACCTTTGGAGCCCCCAGCCTAGAAACCAGTACTGTGTCAAAACCACTTGACATCAGTGGCAGTACTTCATGAGACATCCTCAGAACCACTGAAATGAAAGTGAACCTTTGTGTTGATTTTTGGTGGGTTTTCAGTCAGGCCTTTAGAATAAGCAGAGGGGCACTGAAATGCAGAAGACCTCACTGTTCTTGTCTGTACTGTATCAGTTCTGAATACAAAGAGGTCCTCTTCTCTAGGGCTATTGATCCATTGCCTTTCATGGCTACCAAGTTCTCCGAGACATATGTTCCTATAAGAATTGTGCACCAGATGCTCTGGAATTCACCATTAGTATTCGTCATCTTATAACCTCAACTTTTCCTTCTGGTTCTGACATCTTTCATTCTCTTCCTCCCTTCCCACTTTTTCCACAGGTACTGTGTTATTCATGGGAAGGGTTATGCACCCTGAAGCAATGAATACAAGTGGCCATGACTTTGAAGAGCTTTAACTGCCACCAGCTACCAAAAAGAGGAGATAAGCACATAAAGTTTGAAGTTAATATATTTAAGGTTTGCTGTGTTTTCCCCCAAGATATTGTTTAAAATGCTTTCAGATCTAACTGTGTGCAAGTCGGTTTCCAGAGGAAAGCTTACAGTATTAAAGTAATGGTTCTGTTTTTGTCATTGTGATTGCTGTGTCCTTAAAATAAAATTGTGTACATGTCAACAACTGTTTCTTGTTCTAGTGAATTGTAAAGCAAAAAACTGCAAATCCATTATTCGTAATCTTTTTTACAGTCCAAAGACTGACTTAATGAGACAGGAGCACAAAGTGTGTAGCTCTGAATACTGCAATGGCAAACCTTGATGATAATTTATAGAGTTGAAGGACTACATCTGGAAAATGTGATCTCTTCCTGTTCCTGTAAAAGTAGTAAACAGACTGCGATATGCTGTCTCATCAAAGTTAATGGAACAAATTAAGCCTAGTGGATTTTATTCTATAAGATAACTGTGGCAGACTTTGTGTGAACTCTCCCACATGTGATTCTAAAATGTTGCTTTTATGAATGCTCCTGCATGTGACTGCAATTCACCTTCCGTAACTGTTGATGCCAATAAAATTTGATCGCATGAGTATTTGAGTTAGTATAGAATAGCTATGTATGTGACTGAAGTAAAATAGTTGAATAGTCATGTCATTTGTGTGGACATATTTTTCTCCCCTAAAGTAGTTGTCCTGCTTTAACCTAGGCTTTGCAGTATCTCACTTCAGGAATCTAGAACGATCTTTCTCAAAGTAAAAAAAAAAAAAAAAACCAACAAACCCTCTTAAGTGTCTAAAAATGTTCTATTCATAAATAAATATCTAAAGGAAGAACATAATCTCTTTATCCCTTTTTATTGAGAGTAAACTGACAGAGAGGAGAATGACGCATACAACAAGTAAATATTAGCAAGGGAATTAGTTGCTGTTTCCATTTGCAAGAGGAGGAGCAGTACCAGTTGTCACCAGAGAGGCATATAATTATTTCCTCCCTCACTGTGCAAAATATAAAAAGAACCGACGTTATTAAAAAGGTAAGAGAGAATAGGAGAAAAGAAGGGAGGAGCTCCTTTGAAACAGATCATAAATACAAACTTCTGGATAATAAGTGGGTTTCATCTCAGTCAATAGGAGTTTTGTCTTTTGAATTCTATGGGAACAAATGTGTATTGGCTGAACTTTAGTTACAGGCTTCTTTGCATTAGTTACTTGCAGCATAGATATTGTTCACAAAGTTATTCGTGCAAGGAGAACTTCCAAACTTTGACACATTGTTCACTTAGTTTTTTATACTGCTGGTGCACATCGTGCAGGTGAAACTGCGAAGTGATGGATGTTCTCCATGGAGGCTGGTTATGCTCCCTGAGAGAAAGGGCATTTGAACACATTTCTAGCCCTGCCTCCTTGAATTGTTTAGTTCTGTTGCACAGAAGAAAAATGGAGCTCCTTAGTCTATTGCTTTTGCTTATTACCCATAGCGTATTATAGTTTGGACTTGGCGAGACATTTTTTATATTTAAATTCAGACAAAAATTGTAATTTTTGGTTCTGTATAGCTAAAAATGTTATGCTTGGGAGAGGGGGAAAAAAGGGGAGTGCTTCTAAGAAGGAGCAGGGGCTAATTTTACCAAGATACAGAACTAGTCTCACTGCAGGTAAAAACCAGCTCCTTTGACATGGGGTTACACAAGACCTGGTTCTTCATGTTTAGATGATTCTATGAACATCACCTAATATCTGTAAAAGTGACCCATATGCTAAGGATCTCTTGTGGTTTTAACATTATGGGACCCTGATTTTTAAGTTATTACATTTTTTTCAGGCTAATTTTTGAGGTGTTCATTCTGATTCAGAAAGACATGAGAAAGCAGATGACAACCTTCAGTCATGTTTATTTTTAGTCCATCAGAGGTTCTTCCTGACCAATTTTGTGTTTTCTTTGCATTGGTTCCTTGCAGCGTAGATGCTTCTTACCAAGGGAAGGACTGAAGATAGATTTGAACTAAAGGTATGGAATTATGGAAGGAGAGCTGTCAGTCAGAAGTATTTATAGAGGATATCAGACTTCCCTCACAGTTAGACTGAGCATAGGTGTAAGTGGAATGATGCAGAATCATGTATTTCAAATCTGATTCTGATAATTGCCTAAATGACCATATAGGAAAACCAGCAGAAACAAATGCAAACACAAGTTATTTCACTTGATACTCTCCTAGTCCTTACAGATGCAAAAATAGCCATTTCATGTTTCTTGAAAATTGAGAATTATCTGGTTTGCAGCAATGTCAGTTGATTTATTACCAAATTATGAAAGATGTTAGTTGTAGACCACAATGAGAACAGCTCTCAAACGACACTGGTTTTCAGTAGTGATAATATCTTAATTATTGTTACTGATTTACTGAGGTATATGAATACAATTCCGTTGTGGTTTTTCATCTAGATTTTGTATAATGTTTCTTTCAAAGATGCTATTGCTTTTTTTGAGACCAAACTAGAAAAATAATTTTGTCTTTTTGTTTGGATTTTTTTTTTTGGTAAGGGGAATTTGTCAGTAGTGGCTCATATGTGAGCTTAGGTGTGTAGTCTTAAAAAAAAAAATTTAAAAATGTATTTTGTGTTGGAAGCTATATCAGAAAATAAATTACTGAAACTTCTGTAACTGTGCTGTGTAAGTGACCCCTGATGTGACACTGTCTATCGAGATCCTTCTGTGATGCAGATGGAGATTTAAGCATGAGATGCAGCTGCCTAATGCTATCATCTTTTCTCTTTCTTGCATACATGTACTGGAGCCCAGATGGAAATGCTTTTTGGAGCTGCAGTTGGAAAGAGTACTTTCCCTACGAATCCTTTCAGTAGTAGTGCTACCACTGAAAACCGACTTATTTAACTAATAGGATCCCCCTTGTATGTGATCTTGAGCACCAAACAGTTTTTCTAGATTAGCGCTACTTTAAAACAAAAATTTGTCATGTAGGAATGAGAAAGTTTTTGTTGCTGTTCCAAGCACTAATTTTCACTGTCCTTCCACAAGCCTTGATGGCGGCAAAGTAAACTGTTGTCTCAGTTTCTGTGATTCAAGTACATGATATTCCTCAAACAACTAAGATCTTAGTGTTATACCAGAAACAAAAAAAATTCAGTCAAAGCTTTTGTGGCTAATTTTTTTTTTTTTTTTCAATGATGGACAAAAGAAGAAACCACAAGATGTCACTCTATCCTAAGAAGCTGAGAAGTACTTTCCCCTTGACAGTAATCCTGTGGGAGTGTTAGAAAGCTGAGTATCCTGAATGGGACTCAAGCATATGTAGGTCTTGGTAAAATCAATGAAAGTTTCTTGAGTTTGAGAGCATAATTAGACACAGGTGCCTGAGATTAATAATCGGGGGTGGGGGGGAACAAGCCCAAAAAAACCCTGCTTTGTGTTGCAAACTTTTCTCTGATTCTTGATAAGAGATTGCTGGATTAAGTTCATTGCTCATAGGAGAATTTTCATCCAGTTCATAGCCTGCATGATTGCATTGTATAATTGGTGTGGGATGAAATAAAAGAAAAAGTTTTTTCTTTCAACCCATCTCCATGAACAGCAGTAGAGCTGTACTGTGGTTAATTCAGAGTGTCAGGGCTGCAATAGGAGATGTATTTTCTTGACTACAAGAGAGAAATAACTACGGTTGAAGTCATTGATATGCTGGTCTTATTCTGTTGTTATTCTCTTTTGCTTACCTCTTTTATTTCCCCCCTCCCTTGCTGCCTTACATACAGTCACTAGAATTTCTATGTGAGCAGATTCCCAGTGTGTTCTCCCCTTATACAGTGAGGTCACACCACTGTCAGGTGTTCTACTCTCTTTTTGGGGAGGAGGTGATACTATTCCTATGAGGATTTTCTAAAAAAACACAAGGCATACTCCAAAAGTGGTGTTTACAAGCTAATTCTTGATTTGTTTCTGTCCCTTTTAATGGGCGATCTTTGCTTTTGTCCCTATAGTGGAAAATGGAAATACATGGATTAAAGAGAGATGAATGATTTACCCCCAAAACCCAGTGCCAGGGAGGAGGAAAACAGTACCTTAGTAACTCAGATAATACCAGCAAGAAGCGAGTTGACTTCCCTTGTGAGCTACTCTGCATATACTGACACAGTTGATGAGAAATCTTAGATTAATTTAGCTTGTAAAACTGTCTGCGGTCCCTAAGGATTTTGGATCAAGCTGCAGTAGTCACAGGGGTCCAGACAGAATGAAGACTCTGCCTGCCTACTGGGGACCTTTGTTAATTGGTTCAGTAGCTTGTCTTTGGCTTCCAGCTGGCTTTGGTTAAGGGCTGTAAAACAAAGTTACACATGAGAAACCATTTGCAATAGACAAATATACTTGGTACTGTAAAACTCATGAACAACACTACATATCTGTTACCCTCATCTACCAGGGCTTCTCAAATGACGTTCTCTTTATATAGTACTGCTATTACAACAACATCCACATGAATGTTTTTCATTTCACAGCACTAATTAGAAGCCTGAGTCATGGACCAGTTGCTCTAGGCATTGGGCAAACTGAATAAGAAAATAGACAAAAGTCATGTAATAAAATGCAGTTTAAATTGCAGTTTATAGATGATAGCACGGTGCAGTTAGTCAAGGCTGTAAGGCTAATGAAGGACATCTGACTTATTCACAGTCACTTTGGCAGGCAGGTAAATGGAGAAAGGTGGTGAAGATAAATGTATTATCTGAACAATAGGTGAGTCTCAGCTCCGCCCACTATTTTAGGAATTGTTCAGACTTTTTCAAAACACCTTACAAATACAGCCTTCAAACTCTGTTAATGGCTGTGCCTGGAAGTCAGGCAGCTGATCATTCTCGGGTGCAACTCCAAAGCAAGAACAGTAAAGCTGAAAATGTTGGCAGCTGTTCCTAAAAAGCACGGTATGCAAATGTCTTCATGGCACTCTCCACTTTCAACTGTGATCAAATAGTCTGAGAGGTTTCTTTCTTAATGATATGTTTGTGACGCTGTGTTCTGGAAAATAATCTGGCAGATAGCGGTAGTAAAATTTGAGGTCTACTATGACCCAGCTGTGGAAAAAGATTGAAGTTGTTCCTGCAGCTAGGGAATTTAGCCCATTGCTTGACTTTTTATCTTTTCAGCCATGCTGAATCACAATATGAATGATGTTTCAGATATGACCCATGCTTTACTGATAACAAGTTGTTTTACTATCTATCTCTCATAAACACACATCTTCTCTTCCCTGTGGAAGAGTCATCTTTTGGACAAACTGAGGGAAGAATTCCTACAGAAAAATTATTCTGTCTTTATGTAGAAGTGCTTTTAAGTAAGGAAGAAAAAAACATAGATGAAATCTGGGTTGTGTCTAAATTGTGTCTTTTGTGCTCTCATTAAGGGATTGGGATTGGCCATGGAAAAATCCTGGTTTTTCTTTAATAACAATTTGTTTGGGTGAGCTTCAACCATTCCTTCAGGTATTCTGATGCTACCAAAAGAGTTTAGACCAAATCAGAGTTTAATATTTTTACTCTATTTACATATATTTGTTAAGAGTCATGTTTCAAAACCAAGCAATTTGCAATGCTGGAATGTTTGCGTGCGGTAAGTGTGTGATAGCGTTGCCTGAACAGAATGAAAGAAACATGTCAAAACATACTAAGAAATAAAAGACATCAAGAAGTCCAGTCTTGCCCTGAGACCTGTAAAGATCATGGTCTGGACAATGTCAAATCTCACCAGTCATCAGCAGTCTGATACAAAAAGTCTATTTATTTGAGGGTTTTGTCATTGTCAATATACTTTGTAAATGGCATATTTCTAAAGGTAACAGCCAGAAAGCTGGCATAGTTTGACCCAGGAACTAATAAAATTTTTCAAGTTTATTACAAGAGAAATACTGATCTTAAAATCCATTGTCTCTTCCGGGAAATGTTCTCTTTGGGTCAGGCTGCAGCTTGGGCTTACCAGCGTGTAGTGACCAGTCTGTCATTTTGTAGAAGCAAGACCATATAAAACTCCCACTTCTATTAAAGCCCTTGGTGAAATCCACCAAGAGGTAAAAGAGGCCAATTCTAATGTTGCTACTGCCTGTTTTACATATGTGTCTCCATTGCTTTTTCCCCTACAGAATTTTCTCCTTGGTCTAAACAAAAAGAGAATCGGGGACAGTGTGCTGCAGTTTATAAGTTCACTTCAGAGTTTTTGAACGGAAGTTATTTGCATATTGTCCCAATGTATCAGAGCTAGTCTTACTGCTACAGTTTCATAGAGTTCAAGTTGAACAGGCTAACCTTGAATACTTTTAATTCATTTGTTTTCCAGTGTCATTCCAAGTTTAATGTGTATACATCTATGGAACGAGCTGTTCTGAGGAGGTGATCTCTTGCTTACTGACCTTTTGAATCGTAACACATGTGGGACTGAGAGCTTGGAACCATGAGTAAAATAGCTTGCCTTGTATCGAGCACTTATAAAAGCTGAGGACATTACCAGTTCTTCCTCTTCACTATGACGATTACAGCAAGGTAGGCATAAGCCATCCTAAAGTGCAGTTATCTCTGAGCAGAAATTAGGGAATGTCTAGTTCCATAACCTTAAATGTTTAAATCAAGCAAACAATCGTATAGTGTCCAAAACACCCATAGCAAAGAGCATCATCAGAAAAAACTAAATTTAATCAGAGTCAGCTGGAGCCTGTTCAAAATCCCTTTGTAGTCCATAAAAAAAAAAAAAAAAAAAAAAGGTTGCCATTAGTTTCAGTCAGTTTTGGACCACATGCAGGTTTCTCTCAGGCTATGCCCTGAAGAATGAGTGCAAAGAACCGGGTGGAAACTGACACACCTGTGATTTTGTGTGATTAGTAAGACCTCGATTTTTGCCCAATTTGCAAAAATGACTTTGGGCCACTTACCTGAAAATATGAAATTGACTTCTAATCACAATGTTTCTACAACAAAAAAAGTCAAGACTATAAGCATTCAAGATGTAGAATTTATAAAGTTGTGTTTTGTGTGTGTACACATGTGCAGACACTCCATTAAATGTGGACATACTATGAGAATCACAAACACTGTTACTATTTTACTATTATGTTATAATAAGTAAGCAAAACCTAACCTAAGTATCTTTGCATGAAACCATAAGATAATGCAGTACAAAATAATGAAGCCGCTCTTTGTTTAGAGGCTGGAGGACTTTTCCTTGGTGTAAGATGCCTATAATGGAATAAAAAGATTGTTTGCCCCTTTTCCTTTCTCAGTAACTGTTTAAAGGAGCCTAGCTTGGCTTAGTCCTTCTCTTTAGGTCCCTGGAGTTAAATGAGATTAATTCAGGTCTCTTGAAACTGTTGGCAGCAGATTCCTCTGCCTACAACCATTGCACAGACAATTCACAAGGTAAATATAAATAGACAGATGAAGGCAGAGAATCCTGGGGAAATAAAGGGATATTGGTGTTTAATATGATGGGCAGTGGCAAAGCTCACCAGCCACCCAGCCACTGTCAACACAGAGGGCCCTGAAGAGGAGCCATGACCCACATATGAGGAGCTGGCAGAACTCATTCCCTTATATGCTGCCTCTGTATTACTTTGCATGTATTTTCTCAATACAGCAACTTGTTAGTAGATTTATTGGCAGTGCACTAAGAAGTATCTTTAAGACAAGTTAATTCAGGCTCTCTTAGCCTTGATAACGCCTGCTTAAAATATGCTTCCATGAATGACAAGAGTACAGAGATTATGTTATGATAGTTCCATGACAAGAGACTTCCAAAAAGCAACATAGAAGGCTATTTTTTGGAAGGCCCATTAACCCTCTGGCAGCCCATTTTCCACCCTTCATTGTAAGCATGATTATCTGAACAGCATTCAAGAAAAAGGCAGGTCCAAGTCTTTGCTGTTTCCCCAGGAAATACATCCTGACAATTCCATAGACAAAGGTTTTCAAGTGGAAAACATGTTTTACATTTGTATCTCCTTCAGTGCTTTAAAGCCTTGCTTATTTTTTAGAGTTTCTGTACAAAGCCTGATTTTTTTAAACAGAACTTGGAGATTCTTAATTTTGCAGGTGTGTTCACATTCAGCACAGACATATGGAAGACACAATCTTCTAATAAACTAAGGGGTATCTATGAGAGTGTTGTGCTTTTCTGTGTCATGCCATTGTAAGTAAGTATGGCAATAATGCTGCTGGTGACTTAAGCTGCTGGAACACTATCTAAACCTGCACAGACACAGCAGTTAGGACTCATTTTTCCCCAACACAGTTGGTCAAGCAGTATACTTATTCCTGTCCTCAATCTCAGAACTTACCTAGAACCTTGCAGGTTAAAATTCTGCTTCACATGGGGCAAGGCTATTGTGCAGGAAAACGCTTTTTTACCGGCTTGTCAGCTAAGATCCGAAGAGAGAAGGTGGCTCTGCCTCTGCTGTGAGGCTGGTACTCTTTTTGGCTTCCCCTTGGCTCCTGTGCCTGTAATCACTGACTAGCATATGATACAGTCGAGTGGTTTGCATGCCTACGTTTCCTTCCCATGGAGGGGAAGATGCAGAGGGACGGTCGTTTGACTCATACGGTTTTGCTCCAGTGCGCAGCTGGAGCACTGCCAGGGCACACACAGGACTCGGAACTGGTCTCTGGTCCACCTATTTCACTGTAGCTCAAGTGACTCATTCCACAGAAGACAACATTGCTGGAAGAGAGAAAGTAACCCTCATGCTGAGTGACCAGCAAGTACAGTTGGTCTAATGCCCTTGTGGCAGGGAAGGAAGAATCCTGCTAGTTTGGCACTGGGTTAAGGTCCCTGCCCTTTTAAACTCTCTTTCTAAGGCTGAAAATTGGAACAATATGATGCTGTAAATTGCTGATCGTAAAACAAGATGGAGACTGATGTGCAGCTACCCACTGTGTCCCAAGCTACTGTCCAAATCACTGACTCGCCTTGTTGGGCCAAAGTGTCAATGGATTTATGTGGTAGGAAAATCCAGTGAACAATCAAAGCATTTAAAAACAAGCCAACAAAGATGAAGCATTTGTGAGCAGCAGCTGACATTCCCTCAGAGATGTAACACATGATTTCTATAATCATAAAAATATATTTAATTTTGTTTATTTAAACCAGACTGTGCTTTGCTGTGAGCATTAATCATCTGGTGTCACACAACAGCACACTAAATGTCACACATTGAATCACATCTCCTCCGACACTGTTAGAATATTCTGGATGTACTCCACAGCTGTAGAAAGAAGTACTTCATGCCTTGCTAGCTGTAGAGCAAACACACTCTTGCAGGTTCATTTTGTATTCAATAGCTCTACAAAACAGCAAAGGCAGCATGCAAAATGAGGAGGAATACTACTGAAGCTCAGCTGCCAATCTTTCACAATTCAACTGCAAAAACTATGAGGTCTGAAAGAAGACATTAAAGTACAAGTATCAGCAGAAATATTAAACTACCTTAATCAAGAGAATTATACCTGGTCACTTACTTTTTTAATAAGTTTTGTTTGCCTGAAGAAGCAACAACAGCATATAATGTTTCCTGCTGAAGACAGGGCCCTCCTCTTCCCCCAGTATCAGTCAAGGAGAAAAGAAATTTGTATTTCCCATCTGCTGGAATGCAGCATGGAGCTGGCAGAGCAAGACAAAGTGGAGCAGCTGAAAGATGGGTATAGTTTATGTCTGAGATTAGTTCAGTGGCAGGTCTGTAACTAGAGAATATAGTAACATATAGTAGTTTAACGGCACCTTTATAACCCCCCTTTAGGCCAGCAGTGGACTTAGCCTCTTTGAAGTCCAAAGATCAGGATGGACCTGAATAGTATGTTTTTTTAATCTTTTTTTTTTTTTTTCCTTAAAGAAAACCTGCTGCTTCCATCACCTCATCTCTGTCAAAGCAAAAATGTAAGGGGGTGATGAAATGAACCTAAGAAATAATAAAGATTTGTTTTCAGAGGGGATTTTGGATGAAGAGGGCTAAAGCAGAGAGAGGCACTGGATGAAGTCATTCTGTTTCAAGCCAGTGGATTGCCTTTACTGGACCCTGATTGAAACTGATCAGTTGGCAGGGAAGACTAATGCATATTGATGGTGCACTCCCTTAGCAGTGATTACAAACACATGCTCTGGGAAGTCCCGCCAACAGATTTGGTGTCCTACAGTACCAGAACTTGGGTGGAAAGACAGTGTTGTGCAGAGTAAGGGGAAGGTACATTATCCATCTGGAGATACTTTAAGGTCATCTTGTCTTTTGAATGTATATGAGTCAAGAATTCCTTCTCTACTGAAATCAGTAGACCTGATTTAAAATAGATATATATAGCTGTACCTTGTGAATGCAAAATGCTTGTTACTCCAAACTCCCCATTTGGTGAGGCTAGCACTCACACCTGCTTAGCAGCAGGTACAAATACTTAGCTGAGGGACAAAGCAATGGAAAATCAGTCCCAATAATGTTTAAATACCTGCAGTACTGCTGAAAGGAGAATGTCGTGTAGCCCTCAGGACACATATACTGTGATACAGCAAATGCAGTCTCTGACTTTGACCAGAAACACATTTTCATTACATTTAATTTCTTTTGGCACGACATGCCAGTTTCTAACTTTAAATGCAGGAATTATGGACAGCTACAGTGCGTCTGTCTCCTTCCTATAAAAGAAGAACTGGAGAGAAACAAGGCTGTTTCTCCTTTCTTGTAACACAAGGCTGCCATTTTTTCAAACTGAAAGCAAGTGGGAGCAAATTACTTGGATTTCCTGACAAAAGCTGCATGAACACAATGCCTTTAATAAAAATAGATGTTTCTCCTCATAGTGTTTCTCTCTTGTCTTCCCCATGGTTATAGGAGGCCCTGCTTTCTGTTTTCAGCTAGAGAACATCTTTACTATCCTTGCAGGCAGTGAATAACAAGACATTTGTTTGAACTACTTTTTTTTTTTGGCAATAAGACTCGAGGAAAGAATAAGGTGAAAAAAAATCAGAGATGTCAGGAGCAACTTCTGCCTGTAAATCCATGTTCATAGTTCTCAGTTCCTTCTTTGGTTGCAATGGGGGCAGGTGTCTCTGAATTTTAAACAACTGAATTATGTTTATCATTCAACTGTATTGCATTTGCATGCTTTCCTATTCTTTCACTCCTTTCTTAGCGTATATAGAGCTGGGTAGTTTTTACCATCTTAGCCCAGCAATGGAGTAACATTGTAGATGAAATGTAGTTTAGTAAAACATACTGTATCATTGAAACAAAAGTAAGAATGGATAGATCTTTGAAAGAGAGTAGATATGTTTTAAAGCACATTTGTACTGAAATGCAATGCTTTTCCATGAAATTTTCATCTGTATAAGAATATTTACACTCTGTTCCCCTCCCTGTCTTTGCACATTAGTTACATATGTGTATGCATGTAAACATGCACACACGCGTAGACACACACATACACACACAAATACATATACATGTACAAATACATATATCTGTAAATATGCATGTAAAACTGGGTTGCTGTGCGGGTGGAGATTGGTGTATTGAGTGTGCAGGTATTTCAGTATACGAATGAAACAGATGTACATGTGAGACAGGACGGTACTGGGGAGAAAAGGAGGGAAAGGTGCAAAGTATTTCAGACAAAAGGCTGCCCAGTGTAAAAATATTTGAGAACTGCTGGTATTGATAATGGCAGACTGAATGAGTCAAATGTATTATGAGTAGTTTTCCCGTTTCATACTTAAAGAGATTATGCCTATTTATCTTAAATATCTAACATATGACAACTTCGTAAAGCCAGTTTAATAAAGGAGTGCTCTAGTGACTCCTAAGTATTCCCATATTTGCGAGAGCTGCGTTTCAGGAAGGCAAGGGTTTGATGGATGAAGTGAAACAATTTTTTCAATATAATTCACATAATCAATTCTCTACAAAAAAGGAAACATAACTCTTTAGCAGTTGGCAGCAGTTACATAAATAAATACAGCAATTTATGAAATATGGTAGCATCTGCAATGACAAAAGTTAGACAGGAGAATAACCAGAGATACTGCTTCAAATGACACGGTGTAAAAGGAAGCTTACAAGACTGCAACAGGAAATTGTTTATCAAAATTAATTTAGAATGATTTTCATATGATTAAAATTACCTGATGCAACTTATGTTCAATAAATTAGGAAGTACTTAATGAATGTTTTATTCTTTCCGGAATTATTAACAATTAACATATGAAAAGATGAAACATGAGATTCATAATAAAGATGCAGATGGAGGCAAATGAGACTGCCCTGAAGTCAGAGTTTTCATCTCTGGGTGGCTTCATCAGATGTCTGATCTTGTTTGTTTTGGCAGCTTTGGATAAGATGTTTCAAATTTTGAGAATTAGACAGAAATGGCGTTTGGACAAGTGAAGACTGACAGAAAGCTCATTAAAATGGATGGCAGTTTGCCTATCAATTTCAATGAGCTCTAAACCATGACCTCTGTAAAAGAATGCTTGGTTCAATCTCTTGTGAAGAATCGGGCAGATATCTGGCAGATATCTTTTGGGTTTTTTCTATATGCACATACAAGTTTGATTCTGCTCCAGTTGAATTCAATGGCATTACTCTTAAGGGCTAAAAGGTTAAGCATAAGCTTATGTGCATCTGTGGATTAGGGATGCAATAATTTCATTCAATATAAAAAGCCATGTTTTAAGGTGAAAGGGGAAATATATCTCATCTCAGTGAGACATATAATGGGAGAAATCGTTATTGTACATCAATCAACAGGAGTGCTGTATGCCACTGACTTCACTGGGGATACGAATTTGTTTTCTCTTTCATACATGCACAGATAGGTTGCCAAATGCAAGAGAAGGCAAGTTATAGCCATTATTTTTTTTTAAAAGAAACTTTTGAGAAAAAAAACTGAAAACATTACTTAATACGTGATCTTTCTTTAGTGTCAGAAAAAGTCTACTTCATCCAGAAATTGTTGACCTACATTTTATGAGAAAAGTAAGATTTGATACTGAAATAAGTCTCTCCTAAACCAAATAAAAATGCCATTCTTCATCCCATAAACATATCTTTTTATGGCTTGATCCAAAGACCATAAAATCAATGGAAAGACTCAATCTTCAGTGCCAGATATTGTCATTATGACTTGCAAGCCCATTGTTTTTCCAGAAGAGAGAACCAAGTTTCAGTACTTGTTGCTTGGTTACAGCCCCTCTAAACCTCTTGGAATTCATGGGTTTATAACACCTTAGAAAACCAGACATATGTAGTTTTCACTTCAATTATTTATGCAGCTAGTTGTTGATTCCTTTTTGTCTGGTAACCCTGATGAAATGATTCACTAACTCTGCTCCTCTTCTATCCAAGGCTTTATTCTGCAGTACTTGGCTTTTCCTTGTGAATGCTCTCCAAGTCCTACCAGTGGGAGTCACATAGTTTACTGGAATCCTGAATGGGCAGGACAAAAAGAAATTTGTTGCCTAGGTAACTCAGCAAAATAACCAGTTAGTTTATGCAAGTGTGCCTGCTTATCTGCTGAAGCATAGATGAGCATATATAAGCTTAATATTGTGTTCCTTTTCTAGTGCTTCCTATGAGTATCCATGCAGATTATACTAATGAAATATTCAAAGAAATTCTCTCTCTCTAACTGATTCATCCAACACGAATGCCATGGATTCCTGGATATAGTCAAACCAGGTAAGATCAATATAGAAATTAACTTTCTGCTGTCACTGTAGTGTCGTTAAGTTTTTAGATCTGGTTTTAGTGGTAGCATCAACCTAATGGTTTGATATCACCAATAAGTATCCAGCTAACACTCAGTAAAGTAAGAATTTTACATAAAGAACATGAAATTACATCAACAAACTGATTTTTACAAGCTTCTGTATCCCTGAATCAGAAAAATGTTATAATAGAGGTATCATTTAAATATTCTTTAATGATGATTAACATAATGTCAGATCAGAAAAACTCAGCCGTTTAAATGCATAGACTTTAAAGCCAGATCGTTCATCTAGTCTGATCTCAGTGAAGTCAGTCTCTGTGAATCCTGTATGAATGCTGACCCTATTCACATTAACAGAATTTTTGCTGTTGACTACTACAGTGCCAGCATTTCATGGTCTGAGCATTTCAGTTATTTCTGTATAAAAGGGGGAGGGATAATATTATTTCTTTTCTCCTACTCTTTGTCTGTCTGCTCTTTTCAACTAGACTACAAACTCTCTGGAGCAAACTCTATTTTACTGGCTTTCTGTGGTGCCCAGAACAATAGGGCCTCTTGTGGCCTACAGCAGTCATAATAATTTGAATTGTTTCCATCATTAATCAGATCTCAGGATGAGACGTATTCTGCCCAGTTCATATATATTTCATGTACCTGTAGGACATGCAGGGAAGCACCCAATCGGTCGAATGTAGATGGGAGAGACACGTGGTTGAGACTGATGCCCACCCTGTTATTTGCCCTGCTCAGCCATTTCAAAGACAAAATTATTGGTCAAAATTGGATGAAGTGGGAAAAACTATTTCTTTCTTGCAGGGGTGGGACATGCTGCTGAATGTCTTGGCAGAAACACATTTTTACAGGGCAGGTTGTAAAGATATGAAAAATAGTGTTTATAATGGAAAGGCCGACACCATCTTAAATATGTCATTTCACTGAAATAGCACATAGATGCTTTTTCATATGCTTTATGAGGAATGCATTTGCCACAGAAGATGTGAAGCCCATTAGGCTGTAATGTGGTCCAATACCTTTCATTATATATAGAGAGAGGAAAAATGGTCAGTAGAAAGGCCGTAAATTACAGTCTTTTTTTAATTTAGAAATAATTGTTATTTTTTTTCTTAGCCCATAGAGAAAAGATATGTTCAGGTGACCTGATGAAACTCTTAATACCCCATCCTCTGCCCATCCTGTAATAAACTCAGTTCATGCCACCTAAAGTTTTAGTGAAACCCGCGTGGAATGACTACTTTGTTAAATTTCAGATAATGAACTGACAATTCAACATTTGGAACCACAAAATACTTTTGCACAGGAGCTGAAATTTTCGGATAAACATTATGCTCCTGTGCTTTACTGGCACAGTGAAGTTTGCCAGCAGCATTTCTAAGAGAATGTTTTGGAGACTTCAGTCACTGTTGGGGAAAGCACATGCCTTTCTATACAGAAAGATTTTATAATGATGAGACCAAAAAGAAGAGAAAAGAGAAATCTGGAGGAACAGGAAGGTAGGGAATATTTTTTCTGTGAAGAAATTGAAAGGTAGTAAGTGAAGCATAGAGGTTTGTGACTATATGGTATTTCCAGTTGAATATCCCTAGGCAGAGGGGTTTACTGTGTACTTTTTTCCACACTGATCTTAATCTATTTACTCCCTCTTCTTCCAGCATGGAGCCTAGGAGCTCAAGTGAAGAAGGAACTGTGCCTGTAATGTGGGAGATGCAGATCAATGGGGAATGATTGACTGCTCTATTATAACCTTACACAGCGCAGCACTGAAACTTGGTTCCCGTAACTACTGTTAGAGTTTAAAAGCCATCTGTAAACTTCAGCAGGGACTAGCCAATGCCCGTAACAATATTGGGTTGCTGCAATTCCATCAGTGGCACACTGCCAATGTCTGCACTTTTGTCTGAGTGAGTGAAACGAATATTATATCACACACATTTTGAAGTGAATAGCTTCACTAGACTTATTCGCAGAACCTATAGCTTTAATGTTTTAAGAAAAATATAATATAAAAGCAGACACAAAACTGACCTGTCAGTTCCCACCAAGAGTAGGGTCTCTTGTTTTCATTCTCAGATGCAAACTCAAAGAAGGAAGCCTGGAAGGAAGACTGTTTATAAAACAGCTGAGCATGTTCAAATGAGGCAAGGACATTCAACAGAGTGAAGAAATGCTCATGAAGAACTTTCATGAATGGTACATAAAATATGAGACTCTTTAAGTATCTATTTTCTTTTCATCCAAAGTCCTTGGATAAATCAATAGAGCGTTTAACAGCCATTAATGAAGCAGGGGATCTTTTAAGCAAAGAAAAGGTAAACTTCAAGTGGGCAAAACTGAAAGAAATTCAGAAAAGTGAAGTCGCTGGAGTGAGCACACTAGAGATTCATCTGGATGATCAAGTATCTTGCTACAGGTATCACCAACCTATCTTTAGCCACCTTCTAGAAAGACGGTTCATTGATACCAGCTGGATCAGCACAGGAATTTGTTTGATGTGCTTAAGAGATTGGTAACAATAGCTCCTAACGTGACTGCGTTGCGAGGTGACAGTGTTTCCTTGGAGACAGTGAATCCATACAGCCCCAGCCAGGATCCTTGCAGGTTACCTCTCTTCAGAGGATCTAGAACTACCTCTCTATGCAGGAGCAAAGGTGGGAAGATAAGCTTTGACTGTAGACAAATGGCCTTATGCAAGATGTGAGGATTTGATGCGACAGCAAGACATGTCTGAAAGGTAGGAGGGTGAAAGAAGAGAAGTAACTGTAGTCATTGCACAGCTGGCTTGACATGCTTTGACAACAAAGATAGTGTTACAGGATTGAGTATCTTTTTAAAATGTACCGACCTGTATTGCTGATGGAGATTGTTGTGCAGTGAAAACAGGAAGAAAAATGGGTTTTTTCTTGGTGCCATTGGCTGATTACTGAAAGACAAAAGGTGTCTCAAAAAAATGTATAATTTGTTGTAAAAATGTGTGAAAGACACATTGATTGAGATGTAGAATTTGCATCGTTGCAAATTAGATTCATGAAGAGCTGTATGGAATGTTAGTTAATATGCTAGGAATGTATAATTATGGTGATAAGACCTAATTATGTTAATTATGGGGTTTTGGGGGCAATTCTATGATGCATAAAGCAAGATAATTGATGATACAGCTAACAGCAAGGATGCATTGTAACCATAACTTACAGGTGTGTTTGCCACTAAATTATGCTCAAAAGAACTGCTTCAAAATGTTGCATAATGTCTCATAAAACTCCTATAAAAAAATAATTGAAAGGTAATAGACCATGGAAACACTATGTCCAAGTCCTCTACTATTCTAAGATCAGAGAGTTCTCATAATAAATATTTGCATACAAGCAACAGCTGCTACATAGAAGTAAATTGTGTGCATTTTGAACAAAG
Source organism: Haliaeetus leucocephalus (assembly GCF_000737465.1). Classification (NCBI taxonomy): domain Eukaryota; kingdom Metazoa; phylum Chordata; class Aves; order Accipitriformes; family Accipitridae; genus Haliaeetus; species Haliaeetus leucocephalus. The sequence goes on from NW_010972798.1 coordinate 796,929, forward strand.
CACAGCCTGACTTCTGAGTTTGCTCTCTTTTGAATACCTATACAAATTGCATTTGTAAGTTAACCCTGCAGTTGATTTATGTTGATCAGCTGTAGCATGTGCAATTGACTGAGACGACATAAGTAACTGGGTATTTGTATCATGCAAGCAAACAGCTATTTGTGCAAGTGGTTTGGACAGACCCATGACCAGCTCTCTTACAGCCTGTGCAAAATCAGCAGCTCTGTCCTAGATATAAGAACTCTTCTCTTTGGGAGGATTTATCACCCCTTTCTTACTTTCTTTTGGGGTTTGGTTTTTGTTTTGTTTTGTTTTGTTTCTTAAAGATGATCTTAAAATATGTTAGATTTCGTTCCTTTAGAATGATCCATGTTTTTCACTTCCATAGTAACAGGACTGAAAGAGTTTGGAGCACTTTGCTCTTAAATAGCAATCTGACCTCTGCTGAGATCAACCACACGGGAGTACGGGCCCTTCCATCATATATATTCTGTGATTTGGTGGGATGTGAAGCTGTAGCGAGCCTCATAGGAATTTTGACTCTGAATATGTGAAGAGGTAGTATAAATAGCTCTACTACTTGTTCCCAAATCTTTTATCAAGGACATTTCAGATCTACGAGGAAAGCAGCCATGGTTCAGTGAAAGCTAAGCCTGCTCGAGGCTGCTGGGGATAAGACTACTGGAAGCTAGACCAGACCCCAAAACTCCTCAAAATACTGGGACAAAAACCTTTCAAATCCCAACTGCAAGAATTTGCTTAAAACCTTCTTTATCTTTACTCCTCTTCCACTGAGCTTTCCATTTGCCCTTTTTTGTGAGGCAAACTGAACCTGTGCTGTAGAGTCTAAGATGTTTGTTTATCGAGGCTGCCAGTCATATCAGGAGAAAGGAGTCTTTTGACTGACAGTCTTTTCTTAATGGCCAAATATCTAAAATAATACACAGGAGGAATATGTTTCACTCGGAATATCTTTCACTGATGTAGTTTCAGAAGTAGCTCAGCTACAGCTCTTGAAAGTATTTAATGGGCTTTTAATATATTCTACCCTTAATGTCAGCTGGACTCAAATGTACTTGCACTGCAGTTAGGAAATTTACAGCATTTTGTTGCCTATGAAAATTTTGCCAAGATGTCAGTGGGAGGAGAGGCAGACCCGTTTCACGGACACACGACTGACACTGACATCTTGATAAAGTGTGACTTTTATCAGTGAACTCTATAGGAGTGCATGATTTTCCAAGATATGGCCTGATATGTCATAAATCATGTTTTGAAAAATGCAGTGGCTGTTCTGTACTCATTCCTTCCAGTTTACAAAATATTTCAGCCACTTAATTCCCCACTGAGACTTCTGCTGAGGATAATACATAAAATACATTGGGTTAGTCATGAGTACTTTCGCTTACCCCCACAGTCCATGCTACCTCTATTCAGCTCATATGCAGCACTCTAGATTTCGAGATGCTAGCAAAGAATTGCTTTGTACAATTTTTTTGTTTCTTTCTTTAATTATTTAGATGAAATGGCTATTTTATATATTTCAATTATGCTACATGGAACAGAATGATTTCCCTGAGCTTTTTTGAAGTGATGAGAAGTCCGCTATTTCAAAGCACCCTTTAGACAATTAAAGTGGGATCCTCCTCATCAAAATTCAGATGCCCTGAAGTTGTGTCCACTCTCAGGAAAGTCTGTGGGCTCCTCATGTTGACAGTGTGGACCGTGGTTCACTCCAGCTGAAACATAACCACTTGTCTCCACTCTCCCTCTCAAGCCAACAAAATTTGTTAAGCCTGGCCTTGCAGGCTGGCAACTCCAGCTAGGTAGGAGAAATCATACTTTAACCATATGGAGCTTTTAGGTGTTTAAAGTTGACTTGAGTATTCTGAAATTTTGTACGTGGTTTTGATATCAGTTGGCGAAGCTGTGGCCATGATACAAACAAAGACTGAGGGCCTGCCTCAGAAATTAGAATTTGGTCACATGCAAGATTTTTTTCTTCCTTACCATTTTAAGTTTCCTTTCCAATCATCTTTTATAGGATTCTTAAAATATAGTCAACTATCTCTCCTTAAAAGACATCATATATACCCTCCCCTCCCCAAGAAGAGAGAGAATGGAGGAATGCTATTGCCACAGAGGGTTTCCATTAGTGAAATTAATTCCTCTCTCATAAGAATTTAGGCCTATGATTTATGATAACCACCAATTTCTCACTGCAGGCAAAGTGAGAGGAAATGACTCAGCCTGGACAGACATCATGAATCTAATTTTTTTCCCCCCTAATGCTTGACATAATCTAGTGTGCTGCTCCCAGAGGTGTCATTGGAGATTCATATCCAGCCAAAGGGCCTCACAATCAAGGGAGAAAATTTTGTTACTTTCATGTATCGTGTGATCTGTAATTGTTTGGAATTGCATTCTGCCTCATTCATTGCCATTTCTTTTGCATCAATTTTGCAGCAAAATAGTAAGGAAGACAAAGCAAAGGAGAGAAAAGCAGTGTTGCACTTGCTCCTTTAGAAAAATCTGTGACATAATGTTAGGGTCCAGCTGGTGCTTATTAAACTCAGGCAGTTCTGAGGTGAAAAATGCTTCCTTCTGTCACTCTTTCCAGAAGAAATCTCACTACCCACCTAATTGGAGAAGTCTTATCACATATTGATTCTGGAACTTTATGTTTTATTTTCTATCACCGATACAGAATTTTGTGAGTGGGCTTCTGCCAAAAGATCAGAATAGATATCATGTTAAATGGTTCAGCTAAAATGGTTTATCCCACATTTCAAGGGACTAGGAGTGTATATTCATGTCTCAGCAGAGGAGGTAGTATCTAGCTGAGAGGAAGGTAGGTTTTGAAAAGTCTTGCAGTTATAAATAGTCATATGAATACACCCTAACAAATCGCTTCCAAAACTAAGAATAACAGATCTTTTTCTTAAATATAAAAGAATTTCTACATATTTCTCTGGTGTGACCTCATTTAACATACAAAGAAGCAAAACAAATACCAACATAGGGCTAAACAAGAGTTCTCAGCACTTTTTTTTTCTTTTTTTTTTTTATATTGACCTAATGTAAATCCTCTTTTCACAGGGTGGCTGTGTGTGTGTGTGAATGCCTGCTGATCTGTAGCAGCACACACGCGTGAAAATGGTCTGTTTGCCTCAAGATGACCTCTAAAAATGCCTAAGTAAATAGCTGTTATTTTCAGAAATGCTGAGCTTGCTCAGCTTCCTTTAAGTCACCTACGGTTTATTGTGGCTGGTTTGATCCCATTAAAAAACCAAAGATAAGGCATGAAGGGAGGAGTACTTCCCTATGTCAGTACTGTTCTGTGCAGTCTGTATGCACTTTCAGGCAAAAGCCAGGAAAGATGTACTACTGGGTTTTGCTGAGGTTTAAAAAAGGCAAAACAGTAAGGTAGACAGTATGTGTCTCTTCATGAGTATTTACCAATAATCTGTAATCGTTAAGTTTTAACTGGTGTTCTATTTAGCTTGTCTGTTACACGCAATATGAAACTTTCATTACCATCCTCACTAGACCATTTTAAAGCTGCATTTTTATTCTGCATTTCTGCTCCTGACTATAATTGTTTTAATGATGCTTACTGACAGCTGATACTTTCTGGCAAGCTCTCACCGAGCTTGTACAGTAAAAGTCAAATTATACTGCTATATGCACTCACTTACTAAATTAAAATTTTTTTTTTTTAAGTATTCCATGGTAAATTTCTAAATTGCAGCTGCCAGTCTGCAAATTATTCAATCTCTCTGAAGCACAATTGGAGAAATTGCATCATTTGGGGTATATAAAATGTATTTTTGAAAGTGTCCTTAGGCAATGAACTAGCAAAGCACGCAAGCACATGACTTCAAGACTCTACTGAACAAAGTTCAAATCTTCTCTGGAGCCTTGATATTCTACTAAAACATAGTCAAGGAGTTAAAATAAATATGCAATTGAGATAGATATCTTTTCATACAACCTGGATCCATAAAAGCAGGGCTATACAGAATAGAAGGGACATATCATGCTATTGAACAAGTTCAGTTCTTCATTTTATCGAAGACTGAGTTTTTCTAACAAACTGCCAGTAAGTTTCTCTTTCTAATGTTTGGACATATCTGTGAAAGCCTCGTACGTGTAAGTAAACGGTACTTAGGCGAGAGGTCCCATTAAGGGACTGGAGGGAATTACCTATGCTTTGACCTCCGGATCATGTGGCTATTGTCTGGTGGTAAGTCCTACCCCTTGCTACTCTGTATTTTCTGTTATTATAAAATAGTTTGCATTTCTTTGAACAGAATCAATTACTGGTTTAACATGTCCTCTCTAGTTCCTCAGGTCAGACTACAAGCAATCAAAAATTCTGTAAATCCTATTCATCCTGCTACTCCATCCTAAGTGATACACACACTACTCCACTGGTTTTATCACAAAACAGAGGAATCATCAGGCAGAACTGTGATTCTGGGCTACCATCCCCAGTAAGTGTTTGACTTACCAGTCTGATTACAAGTTTATAGGAGAGAGACACTGACAAAGAGTAACTAAGGCAGAAATCTCTTCCTCAGCTTTGAAGCTGATTATGGTTTGCCTCCTTTTATCTTCCAAAGCTAGGTCAGATTATAAACAAGATTATATGATATGGTGTCAGCAGTGGCAAAGGATTTGACTCAGCCTTTGAGCACTATGCACAGGACTGGATGCAATGGGCAAGTTTATAATAAGTCCTGAAGAAGCTGTGTACATTTGCTAGAAAATCTCTTAACTGGGAGTGCTATGAAAGGTAACACTACAGATATTCTGTGAGAAGATCTCTCTCCAGTATTGGAACAAATTCATAGAAATAAACCAAAATGAGCTGTGGTAAAGTACACCTAAACTGTGAATTCCCACAGCATTTACCAGCTTCTGGATGTGGCTTTAACTGGAGGGGGTGAGTCAGAGGCGCGTGCTCCATCTCTGCTCCCCGCTCAACTCCACGATCACGGTTTCCAGTGAAAGAAATGCTGGACGTTCAAGCAAATGCCAAGCTGCATAGCACTGAGACGTTCCCCCACCACAGGCAATCGCGGTGCTGTGTCTGTTGGGCATGACACAAATCACACCTACTCCACCCACTACGGGCAGAGTTAGAGACGTTGTTCCTTGCTCCCTCCTTGGAGACTGATGCCCTGGAAATTACAGAACATGTTTTAGTGGTAAAGCAGAATGGGTAGAAACCTCATATTCTTGACTGTGGTGGCAGGTTTTCTCTATTTAGATTTAGTGCCACAGTTGCATTCAGGATATATTGTATGTAAGCTTGTCCAGAAATGTGTTTACATACATAAGTGTACACAAATGCATGCCATGGTATCCTCACTTCCATACATCATTTTGCTATTCACCAGATGGTATTAAGGCAGAAGACATTGTAAACATCTATGAATATTATTTCTACTGTAATAAGGCCAGAAAAATGAGAAAATACAATGCCAGAGACTGAAAAACCTTAACGGATGGTTTTATATCTTTATTTTGCTTTCTTTAAGCTTCCTTCAGATTCCTTCAAGTATCTCGGCTGGTGTGACATAGAAGAACATGATGTTCGAGGAAATCAGCTTTATTGTCCCCGAGTGAGAGAAGGTAAAGATCAAAAAGACATATTCACGTTTAAGCCTTAACTCTATTTACTCTATTTAAGTATATCCTTAAATGTTATGAGCTTAAATCATGAAGTCTGCCATTGGTTTGAAAAGGGGCAGGATTTCATTCCATACTGTACATCCTTACTTTTTTTAATCACTAGGAAAATACCCTTCATAATTTTGACAATGGGAAACAAAAGCCAGAACTGTAATTTGAAAATTTTTAGTATTAATGTGGTGTCGATTACTTCTCTCAAAAGTTCATTAACATTTAAATACTGTTCACAATGCAATAGCCATATGCCAAACAAGAAACCAAGAGTGAAATCCAGTCTTGCAAACAGTGGCACATATATTTTATTTTAAGACTGGATTGGCCCAATTACAATCTACAGACACACTCAGGAACAGAGAATAAAAGGTGGATTTTAAAAGCCAGTGTTTGCATGTTTGGGACTACACAGTGGAAAAATTCCACACTGTCCTTGCTTTAGTTAGGAATTTGAAGATGTCCATAGCTGTAAGCATTTCAGTAGACCTTAAGAGTTTAAGTCTTCAGCGTGTGTCATTCTTAATACAAATGAGGTTTTGTAGTATGGCTATTGATCCCAGTTGCAGCTGTTGTTAGTGGTCTGGAAGTTACAAACGTATCCCTTTCTGAGGACAATTAAGGGATAAGTACATAACCGCTATATAAACTCTTAGCATGTGAAAGAATATATAGAAACAGTATTTTAGAACTCAGATGCTTATGCTCAACCATTTAGAAAAAGCTTTTATTCTGAGCTGTAGAAGAAATGTCATTTAGTAACCATGTACCAAATCATCACGATCTTAGATTGCTTGCTGAATTATGAGCCCAGAAATGGTAGAAAAATCTTCACATTAATTTACATCTTAGAAGCCTGGAAACCTACACACACCTATAATATCATATATATTTCTTCATTTCAGATCTCTTCCCAGCCATCTATATAATCTTTCAGCAAGTAACTAAGTGCCAGTTCCATATCACATCCACTATTGTAAAGCTTTTTTTCTGACCAGGGCCCTCAGAAGAAGAGCTGTTTTTCAGAGGAGAAGAACAGACTTTGAAAAAAAGAAAACAAGTAACTGACACAGAGAAGTGGCAAAAGAAACTGCAAGAGAACTGGGAAAACTGCGCTGTAAAACTTTCTCATTAACATTTTGTACTGTAATAGTAAATAAGCCAAATAATAATGTGCTGGCTGCTCATTGCAGTTAGCAGTTTTAAAGCTCTGGTTGGCACTATGACATTGTAAGCCAGGAGGTTTTTACAAGCTGGAAGAAACACTGGAATATACTGTTATTTGGGTTGTGACGTGAAAGAATAAACTCCTGTGTTGTGACAGGTCTTCGTTTGTGCTCAGGCACATAAGAACTAGTGACATTCTTTGCCTGCTTAGTGCCTTCCTCAAAAATTGATGATAACTGAATGGTTAGAGAATGGAGCAGTTTCATTTCAGCTCTTTCACTCTCTCCTCATACCAGCCTGAGCAGTTCTTTTGGCTGGAGATACTACATTATTGCTGGTTCTGATCAGCAGTAAGTTACGACCTCCCTAAGATCAAGGAGGAAGCCAGGTAGTAACTTCATCTAACACTGAGATCCAGTACTGATGATCACACCTCTCCTTGTGCGTAAACATATGATACAGACTGGGGCATATTGATATCTGGCTGCTGCACAGCACTGTTTTTCCAGATGAGTTTCGAATGAGTTTCAAAACCAATGAGCCATGATCACTTAGTCCTGCTTTTTCCACCCAGAGCACAGAGACGCTGGCATCCCCACTCAAAAAAAAAGAGGAAGGAGGGGCTGGACAGTAAGATTCACATGCTTAAGAGATGGTTTCTTTCTTCTTTATTTTCAAAGAATTACGTAGTGCATCACTAACATTCTACGGTGATTTTGGCAATTGGCACCATCAATTGTTATAAAAGCAGCAAAATAAAATAGATTCATCTTTTAACTAATTCTGACATTGAAAAGATTTAATGACGTAGTTATTAGAAAGTAAGAAAAAAATGTAAGGGATTTCTTTTGTTTTTCCCTTCCCAGGAGTTGAACCTTTCATTTCAGGACCTGGGTGATCTTTACCAGGTGGAAAACTTTAAAAGGATTCTCCAAAGACTAATTCGGGTGGAAAAACTTTGGTTGGTGGACAATTCTTTGACAGACCTAAGTGCCATAAGGTTGCCAAGGTAGACAAAATGTCCTGTTTCTATTTTTATGCAATATGATAGAAATCAAAATTATTATTTAGCTGGAGCAGTCTCTTGAGAACTGTCAAAATATGGTATTTTGGGGGGTATTATATTGAGAATCCATCAGTATATTGCTATTCTGAGTTCATGTCATCCCCAAGTTGAAAATATTCAGCCAGGAGTTCAGATGATGTCCCATTTATTCCTGGCGAATAATTATGAGCCTCGTCAAGTTCCGTAATATTTGTGCTGAAGGGGAACATTGTTAAACACTGAAGGATTCTATATGAAGAGATGGTGGAACATAACCCAAGCAGAGAGGCCAAGTGTGACCGTGACAACTACATTTTTACAATCCATCTATTGCTACGTGTGGTCATATGTCTAGGTATATGGAAAGTTGTAATACTGAGAACAAGAATAATGATGTATCCATTGTATAATATAAAGAAAGCTGAGAGTATAAAGTGTAGGGATCTGATCTTGCAGTCCATAGGTAGGCAAAAATAGCACAAATGTAAAACTATTGTGAAAGCAGGTCTCGAGGAATCAGATTCTTGTATCTCTCATTGGAAGCCCTAAACTGCCATGACTTCGACTACGTGAAGAGCCATCCCTGTGTTGGCTTACAGGTACGTACTATTATGGATGTGATCAGTGATGTCATGCGCTTTGTACTTTACAGATGCAGAGAACTAAATGTCAATAAAAACCACTTTACATCCTTCAAACAGCTGCCAAAGATACCTCAGATTCAGCACTTATCACTCGCTGAAAATAACATTGTGACACTAAGTGGAATATCAGACTTCAGACATACTCCACTTGAATCCCTTATACTCAAGAGGAATCCCTGTGAGTTTCAAGAAAGATACAGACAACTGTAAGTCTTACCCTCTCATGGCTAACAAAAGTTGATCAACACAAAGAAGCGTTTGTGAGAGAGTTCAAAAGGAATAGGATCTCAAATACAACAAGCTCACCCGAGCAATCTTTTTATTTTCCCGTAGTCTCAACTACCATAAATGCTCCACGAACATGGGCTGGTGAGCCAGTATCTGACAATAGCCACAAAATATTCAGAAACTGCCTGGGAGGCTTTCTAATCACATGACTAGCAGTTCTTGAACTGAACTAAGTCCATGGATCAAGTTTAGAGACAGTGAGTAGTGCAGATAAATTAGGCTCCCTTTTATTAATAGAACCTACCTATTACTCAAACTCTCTTCAATCTCACTGCATCCCTCATGTATTCTGAAGGGAGTCTAAATTGCATTACGTGCCAGAGATGGAATCAGAAGGATGTGTTGAAAGATGGGAACTAAAGCAAGAGAAAACTAAGTTACCTTAATTTGATTTTTCTGGATTCTCTCTCTGTGGCAGCACTGTGGAAGTTCCACTGCCTTGAACACCCCACTCAATATAGGTTTATGTTGCAGGCAGCCCAGTGTGGTGTAGACTTAACAGACCTGCCTCGGACACTGGAAATGATAATTCAAATCCAAGATAGAGAATTCAGGGGAAGGGAATTTATTCTAAGTCTTATGCATGTTTTGACACTCACCCCCCTATTCCATTCTTCCCCAGTTGCTTTGACTCCAAAACCCTGCTGCCATGAAAAAAAATTTGCACACAAGTCAGAAAGGGGAACAAAGTGTGTTCCTTCTGAACTCTTCAGAAATCTGCATGGTTGCATGTTTTTCCCCACTACAAACAGAGTCGTGTCAGCCATCTACAGAAGGCTTTGTTGATATTTTTGAGATAAACCTTACAGCATGTGTCTAAGAAGTCATCTCTTCCTGGGAGGGGAAAAAAAAAAGAAGTTTAAAAGAAAGTGTTTACTGAAAACCTTTCTGAGTTTCCAGTACAGTTTTTCCTTCAGTCTAGTAGGCATCCGTTTGACAGTGTGATGGTGATGCTTGTGCTTTCTAAAGGCAGATAGGTAGAGATCAAAAGAAAGTTAAAAAGTAAATTTCAAATTATTGATTTCACATTTTATTTGCATATCAAAAGGTACAGGAGAACAAAAGCTGAAAAGCACTTTTTAACAATTACTAATTATGTTTCTGCTCCCAATCCTACCAGTTCTTAAGGCAATTAAATATTGGTATTACTCTGGTATATACTTTCACTGCCAGTGTTGGAAGACAGAGTGAATCATTTTCAAGCATAGATAAAACCCTGAGTTATCAGCTGAGATTGAGCACTGGAGTCTGCACTCACCTCAAAAGCCACAGGAGCAAATATCATAGCATGTGGGTTAACACCCGGTACGATGCTTATGGAGGGGCTACGGCTCCATCAAATTCTGAAGAAGAAAACAGCAGTCTTCATGACTGAGGTTAGAGATACTGATGTGCTGTTTAAAAGGGACAGTGTATCAGGAGGTTAGAGCCATTCATTTTTGGTTTGGCGTCATGCCCACAAAACAGGGTCTTCTTTCCTTTGGGAGAAGCAGAAGTGCAAAAAGGTTTGCAGAGAGCCCAGTTTCTCTGTCACGGAAGGATAAAAGTTGAGTTGCACTTCTTGCAATCTGAATCTTTGCTTTTCAGCAGTCTAGGAAATTCAGTCTAGGCTAACACTGTGTCCTCTCTTTTGCGTTAGACAACTGGTTTGTTTCTACTCTATTAAAAATGCATTTACTTGCAGTGCTTTACTGAGTCTGAGGATATAAAACTTGTGCAACAGAGTGAAACCTGAAAATTTTGAATTAGCTCTTTATCAGATAAATTCTGAAACAAATGACAAATCAAGATTTCCAACAATACAAATCTATTCTGGATATGTTTGAATCCACTATTTGTTTTTTATCAATGTCTGTTTTGTTCTCGATATTTCCCAAGATTATTTATCTCAATTTCTGTTTTTCTTTTGTCTCTCTTTAAGTGTATTCTCCAGTTTGCCAAATCTGAAAATGCTGGATGGTATCCCAAAACTGCCAGAGGACTGTTCACCCCCAGATGTCAGGGTTTTTTTCAAAATGTGTACTATACTTTAGCACTGTATTTTTGTAGGACCACAGTTGTGCTAGGACCACCTCACTTAAAAGGTACAGTAAATCCTGTGTATGGAAGTTACTATTTTTTGCTGGTCAAAGAGATACTGAAGCAGAAATATAATTTTTTTAATGCATTTGTGATACCACAGACTTCATGTAAGTATGGAAAAATGATATGTAAATAAGACATAATGTGTATACTGAGTGTCATGAGTTTGGTGTATTAAAAATATTAGGTGACTTTCTTGTCTAGGAACTCTATGTAGACAACTCGCAGTTATTGACTCCTACTGCATTTACTTAAAACAGGTCAAAGTTCAGACCACATATTCATTGTGGGAAATGGTACAGGGATTAACATCCAGTCTCCGAAGAAAAGGAAAAAAAAACCCCAAACCCAAAAACCTGAATAAAAGAACAGGCTATGTAGTTTCCTTCTTTATGTCCCGCTAGTGTCCTAGTGCTCTTTAATGTGCTTTGTAGATGGGAAAGGCAGAGCCACCGCAATCATTTTGACCCTTAGAAATAAAAAAAAAAATGCAAAAAGTCCTTGCATGGGAGTTTGGTTCAGCTAGACAGTACTGGGGAGGTAAATCATTAAAAAGGAAAGTCTTTTGACTCATTGCTGGCATTGTTTAGGAATGTCTTGTTTCTTAATAGAGGTTCCTCCAACCAAAGCCACAGTGAGGGAAAAGACCTGTGGAAGCTGAAAAGGGATTTGTAAGGGCTCCCCAGGATATCTGAATGCAATTATCTTTGAGAGGTATCTGTCCTTGTCTTTGACTCATTTGCCATTCAAACTTAGCTTTTTTTTCCAGTCAGCTCATGCTGGCACACAAATAGGAAAAGAATGAGAGAGTCCTGGAAAACGAAGACAATTAAGAAAATTGCCTAATTCCAGAGACAGTCAATAAATTCTCTGCTGTGTACCGGCTGCAGGCATGGTTTGGTTTAGTTACACGGGGAGGAGTAACGACTGCTCAGCCCTGTAGAGCTCTGCAGTGCAATGACTTATCAGCAAAAAGGTTGCAGCAGCTCTGTATAATGTCTGTATTGGATCCGGGCAAGAGAAATGACCAGCTGGATAAGTTTCCAGGCACTCCCTTAAGACTGTCCTTACCTCTCCTACAGCCTAGCAGTCAAAACAGTTGATCAAATTATTGCATGAACTAGATCACAAGGTTTTGAATGTGTAACAGTATCTTGCTCAAACTATTTTTTACAGCTGTGAAAGGAAAGAGACAATGGACCACTGCAAAGAAGTGTCAGGTTGAGGGCTCACACTCAGGAAGTATTCTTGCAATTCATTGAAGCAGGTCAGTTCCTCTCCAGTATTTACGTGCTCACAGGGTTTGATAACGAGATACAGTCAGTGTAGTCCACCCCAGCAGTGGGAACAGACCACGCTATGACAAACCCCTCCATAAACATACTACAGAATCAAGAGGGTACAGTTCAACAATACATATCAACAAGTTTTTACAGATTCAGAGAGACATGATGTGGTTTACACAGAAAAAACAAGGCAACCAGAGCTTTGAAACAGTAAAAGCGGAACATGGTGTACTGTACAGCATGGCAAACTGGTCCAGAGGAACAGCAATCTTTCACGCGGGGAGAATAAGAACAGAAAAACCTGAAAGCTTTCTGAGGAGTGAGACTAGTAGTCTACCTCAGATCTAGAAATTAATCCAGACATAGTATAATACAGTAATCAACATAAAAAAAAACCCACTGTTGTGTTTGGGAATGAAAAGGGTAAAAACAAAGGATGAAATATAGTCTTCTCAACTGAGGATGTATGTGAGAAAACACCATCTCCTCAGAAGCAAGGCAGACAGCTAAAGCAGAGACAAAACCGAGCCTGAAGGACCACCCTTACTGACCCAGCCAGAGACAGACAGCAGTGAGCAGCTGAATACTGACTGCTGTGAGGCTGTGCATCTGAAGACGGGAAACAGTCTTTTCCCAAGGTATCAGACACTAAGGAGCATTCAAATCAGTGATGCTCAAATCACAACAAAAAGCACTTGAGGACTAGGCTCTCTTCCCAGAATTTAGCATTAGAAAGTGAGACTGAGATGGGAAATTACTCCAGTCCCATGGGTAGACATTTCAATTACAAGCTCCTAGTGAAGTAACCACCCACTTCTTGCACATGTAATTAGGAGCTGATCGAGTGTCTCCTGGGAATACGCTCAGAGGCTTTGCTCTTTAGACCTGAGTCCTGGGTCAGTCCCAAGAAAAAGGCACAGATAGTGATTTATTCTTTCCGGACGGGAAGTTGGTTCTACTCTCATAATTTTGCCTTTCATTATTTTAATGCTCTGGCTTTGGAGTCCCAGAGAAATACGAGGTAATATCTGGGGAGCCTTGCTGATTTTATTTAAAGTGCATCTTTTGATGCAGCCCAAGATATGGTTGACTTTCTGCGCTGCAAGTGCACATTGCTGGGTCATGTTGAGATTCTCATCTACCAACACCCCCAAGTCATTCTCCGCAGGGCTGTTCTCAATCCACTCATCACCCAGCCTGTGTTTTTGCCTGGGGTTGCCCCAACCCATGTGCAGGACCTTGCACTTCGCCTTAACTTCATGAGGTTTGCATGGGCCCACCTCTCAAGCCTGTCCAGGTCCCTCTGGATGGCATCGCTTCCCTCCAGCGTGTTGACCGCACCACACAGTTTGGTGTCATCGGCAAACTTGCTGAGAGTGCACTCAATCCCACTGTCCATGTAGCCGACAAAGGTGTTAAACAGCGCCAGTCCCAGTACCAACCCCTGAGGGATACTACTTGTCACTGGTCTCCACTTTGACATCGAGCCATTGACCGCAACTCTTTGGATGCGACCATCCAGCCAGTTCTATATCCACCAAGTGGTCCATCCATCAAATCCATGTCTCTCCAATTTAGAGACAAGGATGTCGTGCGAGACAGTGTCAAATGCTTTGCACAGGTAGATGATGTTGGTTGCTCTTCCCTTATCCACCAACGTTGTAACCCCATTACAGAAGGCCACCAAATTTGTCTGGCACAATTTGCCCATAGTGAAACCATGTTGGCTGTCACCAATCACCTCCTTATTTTCCATGTGCCTTAGTATAGATTTAGGGAGGATTTGCTCCACAATCTTGCTGGGCACAGAGGTGAGACTGACTGGCCTGTAGTTACGCGGTTTTTCCTTTTTTTTTTGGCTTATGCCCTGCTGTGTTGTCCTTCCAACAAATGACAGGGTGGTTGAAGTCCCCCATGACGACTAGGGCTTGTGAACATGAGGCTGCTCCTATCTGTCTATAGAGGGCCTCATCCACTCGGTCTTCTTGATTGGGCAGCCTGTAGCAGACCTCCACTATAATGTCACCTGTCCCTACCCTCCCTTTAATCCTGACCCATAAGCTCTCGGTCGGTTCCTCATCCATCCCCAGGCAGAGCTCCATGCCCTCCAGCTGTTCTTTGACATAGAGGGTGACACCCCCTCCTTGTCTCTCCTGCCTGACCTTCCTAAAGAGCCTGTATCCTTCCATTCCAACACTCCAATCATAGGAGCCATCCCACCATGTATCTGTGATGCCAATAAGATCATAGCCCTGCAGGCCTGTGCACGTCTCTAACTCCTCTTGTTTGTTCTCCATGCTATGTGTGTTTGCATAAAGGCATTTAAGTTGGGGGCCCAGTGAAGCTGACTTACTGGCTGGAGGGGCTGGAATTGCTTTGTGCTGCTCTTCAGGTGCTCTCCTGCTGCCCTGTGACCCCTCTCCAGGCTCAGGGCATCTATTGCTGGCACTGGCATTAAACTGGTAGGAGTGGGATGGATTGAGGTTCCCCTCCCCCGGCAACTTTTGTTTAAAGCCCTCTTCACCAGCTTGGCAAGCCCATGACCGAAGATGCTCTTCCCCTTCTCTAACAGATGGACCCCATCAGCCCCCAGCAGACCAGGTTTCTCAAAGCGAGTCCAATGGTCTAACTAGCCAAACCCCTGGCTGTAACACCAGCCGTGTAACCATTCGTTGATTCGCCAGATTCAGCTGGTCCTTTCAAACCCTTTACTTTGACCAGGAGGACTGGTGAAAAAAAACTACCTGCGCTCCAGAGCCCCTTTCCGCAGCTCCCAGGGCTCTGTAATTCTTCTTGATGCTCCTCAGACTGCTCCCGGCTGCATCGCTGGTGTCCATATGAAACAAGAGCAGCAGATAATAGTCAGTGGACTGTACAAGTTCTGGCAGTCTCTCGGTGACATCCCGGTAAGCAGCACGCCTCTAGGGAGTGCGTCAGGTTGGCAAATGGGTGCTCTGTACCTCTCAGAAAAGAGTTGCCTACTACCATCACCCATCACCTTTGTAGGGGTTCACTATTAGCAATGTCACATGAGAAACTGGGAAAAAAGACCACGTTCCAGCTGGTTGACTGGACAACAGCCATTAAGACAGAGGAAGCACACTGCATATGTTACACCAATAACGGCCAGCTAGAAACCCCAGCAGCAGAAACCTTTTGAAACTGGCCCCACGTTCATGCCAAGCCAGGGATAAATTAATATACATTTGGGGTTCTAAATTAGATTATTACTATCTAACTTTCTTTTCCTGCCAAACTTACAGTCAGCTTCAATCAAGAAAAAAAAGGCCTGCGGCAATTTAGTCTTGAGTTTTACTCCCCTGCTTTTCCACAGTTATGTTATGGGGTGGTCTAATCTAAACCTAATCTATGACTTCAAGAAAATCTGGAAGGAATGGAACAAAAGTAGAGTCTTTATTTTGCTAGAGCTTTTGAGATTTCATCTATTGTGATTGCACTCTGAAATCTAAAATAATAGCTACCACCTGTGAGCTCAGTATCAAAGTATCATGAAATCAATTTCCAATTATTCACAAAGATTCCCTCAAACCTGACATTGCATGAAGTTGTAGCAAAGTGTTCCAAAGTCTTGCCTGACATCATGGGACAAGTCCAAGGCTGATAGAGCTCAGAAGTGAGTTTCCAAGTCTCATTTAAACTGTCTCTTCATTTCTCATTATGTCTAAATCTCTCAATACAAAATTAAAAGTGAGCAATATCAAAGCAAAAGACAGATTCCTTAAATGAACACAGAGAAAACAAGACTTTTCATTTAATCCATTTATTATGATCCCAGGAATTCCAGAGCACAGTTTAAAAAAATCTGTATTACAGTACATGGGTCGTGGAAGCAAAGTTGTAACAGAAAAGAAATCATCAACTACTGAGGAGCATTTCAAAGATGACTGTTTGTTCATATACACATTACCCTTGCAGAACATGAAGCACAAAACCCCACGTTCATATTGGTCCAAATTATTTAAATCACTCAGGAAATAACGACTTTGAGCCAATATCCTTCTCCAGGACTGTGCATTGCAGCACCAGTATTAGATGTGAATACAGAAGAGGAAAGCAGTGGCTTTCCTTGCAAATGGAGACCTTGCAAAAATGTCTTCTTTTAGTTCCTTACACTGATCTTCAGAGACTGAGAGTGTGCATCAGAGGCAAATCAGAGCTGATCAGTTAAGCCTGTAATTCATCATCACAAATGTTAATGCAAATGGCTCAAGCCCAAATTTATACACCTATTGGGGTAAATAACTTGTCAATGATTCCTTAGAGTTTAGCCTGGTAGTGCTGCAGCACAGACGGTTATAAGGACATCACAAGTGACTTCCCAAGGTCCTTGTCAACTCTCAGGTCACTGTATCTGTAAGAAATTTGCCTGGCACGCACTTTGAAACGTGCTGTGAGAAAGGAGATGTGGGTGACGTGGTTGGTGACGGCGCTCGCTGCATCATCACAGACCACGGCGCGGCAGGTGCAGAGGGCTGCGCTCTGACAGTTCACCGGTGTCTCGCTCCACGGCAGGATCTGCTTTGGATGCTGCTGAAGACAGTCTAGCTCTTCCTCCGTGGACCAACTTGCATGTTCCCGTGGCCAGGAAAGGGATTAGTTTTCTTTTGTCTGCCCTGGCCTCTGTTCATGGCAGTTGCGTATTAGTGATGCCGGGACAGCGGTGCTTTCAGTGCTTGCTTATTCCCTCACCGAACACAAGTGATGACCAAAGTCCTTCCCGCATTAAATTCAACAGCAATACTTCCAGTGACTTCCAAGCTGCAGAAGCACAGCTTTATTCTTCTGTGTGGAAGGAAGGAAAGAAACTACTCACAAATCAGGGATCAGGTTACCGAAAAGGGCACTATGAGGCTGTTAACCTTTGAGAAGCGGAACATTCTCCCCTTTCCCTGGAGAACCTCTTTTTGAAGATCAGAGTGTATTTGTTTGTTTTACCATTTCCTTCCTGGCTGATTAAAATCAAATACCTTCTGGTCTATGTAAGGCAGCTTTCAATCGCTGCCACTTAAGTTTTTCTGTTCAATAAAGAACCTTCAGCATTTTTGATTATTTCCTTGCTATCAGCACTAAAAGAAAAAATGAATTTAGTGAATATACTGTCTGATGTTTTGGTCTATTTGGATACATGTATGAGACATGCAGAGGCACATTAGCAGGAAGCATGGGTGGAAATAAGCTATTAAGATGTCCCAGAGCATTCATTTTTCATTTGTAATCTATCATCCAAGATACATTTGCTTTGGAATTGCCAGGTACCATGCTACATTAAGTAATTGAAAGCACTGAAGATAAGGAAAGAAGGCCATTGACAACATATGCTTCAGATAAAAGCAGCTATAACAATAAACGTAATGACCATAACAGGGACAAGACAAGCATGGACAGTAACAAATTGGGAATGACCAGAAAGTTCATGAATAGTCAAGCTACAGGAAACGGTGCAGTCAGCCTTGGGGACTGAAACCCAAGCCTTTCTTTTTTTTTTTCTTTTCATACTGATCATTTTGTTTTTACTATGTGTTACTATATTTCCCATTCCTACTCTACATACAGTCTATTTTGTTTCTAACAGATTGCCATAATTGCTCTTTACAACCTGAGCACTAAACCAGTTTAAGGATGCTCGTATTAAGTGGCATGGATGATGAAGGCAGAGGTTTCTTTGATGCAATTTTAATTTTCTGTGTAAAATGTACAAAGTTCCATTTTTTTGAACTCAAGAACAAGAGACTGCATCGGTGCCCAGAGCTCCAAGCCCTTCTCCAGTCAGTGTTTAGCTCTCACCTTTTCTCAGCATTACGCAACTTGGAGCTTTAATCTCCTGGGTTTTATCTTGCTTCTTTTTCTGTGTTAGCTCAGTCACGCTCTTGTGGCTGCAAAGACCTTCCCCATGTTGGGCTAATGTTTCCCATGAGCCTGAAACTCTAGCCCAGGGTGTCTCTGGTCGCTCAGGCTGCTGCAAGCCTTCCATTGCCTCCCAGACCTAGCTGTTCTTTCCTTGCTCGTGTCTCTGGTCCTGCCCTGCACTTTCTCCCAGTTCCACCTTCAGGTCTACCACTGCATTTGGTATGCTTGGTATCATGTAGGCAAAACAAAATTGTTGGTGGGACAAGAAGTTCTGTGGGTTTAAATACATCAGTCAAATGACATCCCTTCGGTGCAAGGTATCCCTATTTATCTTTAAAAGGCAGAATTCTTCATGAGGACAGATGTCTAAATCAGGGTACATTACAAAGGAATGTGTTCAGCTTGGAGGACATTTGAAATCAGCAGTGCCTAAAAGAGAAAGAATAAGGAGCTTATACCTGCTGCATTTCTTCACTCGGCTTAATGTTTTACCACTGGTTCTAACTTCTAGTATTGGCAGACTATTTTCCTCTGCTATTTGTTTTTAATTGTCTTCCTTTAAACATTACAACAAATACAACTATAAAATCACAGCTTAAGCTCAAAAGGGTAGATGTATGACGGTAGAGAAAATGGAATATAATGTTAATTCTATAGAGGGAAGTGCTCAAAGTGCTTATCATGCCCCATGCCAGAAAGATGAGATAAAAATGCCTAAGTTTTTTATTGTGACAGTATCACACTCAAGCACTCTGAACCAAAAACCTCACAGTAGCAGAGTGCCTAATTATTATATTCGGTGCCTAATATTTGTCAGCTTGAAGGTGCTAGAATAAGTCCAGGACAAATTTCTCTGCAGATATAATCCCATTTATTCTAGTCAGCTTTATTTACACCACAGATGTCTGCCAGTTATTGAAAAGGCCATAATTAAGTCTACCCAAAATCTGCCTTTAAGCTCTGCAACTTCACATCCTGATTCAGTGCGATGCCAGGATGCCTGAAGTAGTAGTGACGGGCCAGTGCCGAGGCAGGTTTTGTGCCTGGGGAGCCTGAGCAGGACAGGGCTGGTGAGAGGGTTTGTGCTGGAGAGAAACCAGTTGGGCTCTGGGGACGCACCAGAGGGGCAGATGGCCAAGGACGGCACAGACTGGGAAGAGAGGACCGAGCCCGGGCAAGGGCTGGAAATGCAGTGTTACAACAAAGCTAAAGAGGCACATTTCAGCAGGAGCTTCACAAGGTAATGCCTCGGTGGTCTAGCAGACGTATTGCCGTGCCTTTGTTGTGACTGATGCAGTGCTCAGCACACAGTTATCTTCAAGTTTAGAAGTATAAACATGACTGGAAAGGTAATGTCTTCTGTTGTATTTACCAGAGGAAAAAGTCCAGATGAGTAATAAAAGCCCCAGATATCCCAAACATCTACATTCACAGCAAAATATAATGTGACATAATAAATGTGTGTGTGCTAGACAGGGCAGTTCCTAGTGCAAGAGAAGGACAGGGGTTTGGGGGTGGTGGGGTTGTTTGCTTAGTAAATGTATGTGAACAGTCATCTCTGAAAGAAGCTAGGTATTTTTAAAAATAACTACAGTGAAAGGTATTACATGACAATATTAGGAGAAAACAAAAATCTTGGTTTCTGTTTCTAATTATAAACATCTGTGTATAAATGAAAGCCATTTCTCCCTCTATAAGCATATCTCCTCCATGTGCCTGATTCCTCTAAAGGGCAGGAATCCAGTATGGATGCTGTAAGGCCCATCATTAAGTGAGCTGGACTCCTGATGTGCTCATTTTCCAGTTGTAACTGGTCTCCCTGTTACTCCCTCTCCTCCTTCCCCTGCCTGTAAATTAAAAAATATGCTGCCCTCCAGGTCTGGGGCCCATGCAGCTATCTCCAGATATAAGGCAGCCCTCCTAACGTCGGAAGGGTTTTTGTTAGGCTCTCTGGGAAGCTAAGGACAGAGGTCAACAGTCTCCCACAAAGTACAACGGGTGACAGTTGTATAAATACAGCCCAGAGAAGAAGCATAGCCAGCTACAGCCAGTGGACCAAGACATCTGTGGGCTCTGCCTAACAAGGTAAAAACTTGGTGAATTGAACTTTAGAGCCCCTGAAAAAAGAATAGATGAAGGGCTAGGGTGTGCATGGAGTGGCCGGGAAAGGGGGGGTCGTTGATATTGAGTTTGTTTTGTGGAAGTGCTTTCCCCACTGGACTTAGCTGTGATTTGCTCCTCCAGCCTTCGCAGATTTGCTGAAGCCTCAGTTCTTCCTAACAGTCTGAGGACAACTATCAACCTATGAGTGGAAACAAATAAGGAGACAACATGGTGCTACACAAGGTAAGCTAATTATTATACACTTTTTCATAGGCCATAAAGCTTAGGTTATTAATCGCTGAATGTGACTTTGCTGGGGAAAAGCAGCTGGTAAGCAAGTTTCTTGAAAGACTCTGTATTGCTGAAGGTTAACACTCTCCTTGCATTTATCTACTCTCCAAGAGTACTGTCTGCTTCCCAGCGTGGGACAGCATGCTGAAACACCCGCTTTGGCTACTGCGCTGTACCTCACGGCTGCATTTCGTGCTATGCAAGTGGCACATCTTTTGTTCTGTCTGCCGCGACTTTAAATCTTTCAGAAGCAGACTGCTGCTGTGTTCCCATTCAATCTCTGTTCCTTTTTGTTTCTAAATACAACCTGACTTTGGAGTGAGTGATTTCTGTGCTTAGGAAGTATGCTGTGGTAAAGAGGTATATTTGTGAAGCCATCTACCTGAGGAGAGTTGTGCCTCCTGGGGATAACTAATGGAAATTCTTGTGCTGATGATGTATGATACGCAAATGTCTTTTCTCAAAGTGCTGCGAGGGCTGGAGTTCCCTTAGGACTGGTCTGAATTCATCCTTCCTTCTCCAGCCGTCTCGTGTTGTTTTAATTAAGTTGTAATTCATCTCTTTCTTGAAAATAAATTGTTTTTCTAATTTACTTGGAGACGCACCCTTTAATTTGAGATAGGACTATACAGATGGTACGCTATTTGCAGTAGAGCCAAGGTGCAAACTTTCAAAGAAAATGAATAGGGTTTCTCAGATATGCTTAGCTCTTGTCCTTTTCTAGAGATAGGTGAAGGGCAAGTCTGCCTGTCACCAGCCAGTACGTGGTTCATTCCTGAAGCACGGGGCTTTGTAACTCCCTTAGTACTAATTTTAGCTACTCACTATAGAATGTCCTTATATTCATTTCAGTATATAATCCCATTTTAACAAAGCCTATTGATTAGAAGAGAAGATATTCACAGAATTACTGGCTTAGCTGTTAGATAGATATCTGTATGAGCACTGAGAACTGTCACAGCAATTAATATTGTCTTGGGCGAAATAATATGACCTGAACTATCCAACAATAAGAATTGCAGAGAGCAGAGCAGCCACCAAACCCTGGCCAATAAACTGCAGTGCAACTGCCAAAAGTTAAAGTTAATTAGTAAAATAAAAAGAGGTTTTTTTTCACTGGAATGAACTACAGTCAAAAGAAACACAGATTTCACAGAGAAACACTGAACTTTTTGACAGTAGTAATCAGGTGCAATTTGCTGGTCTTCCTCTCATCCATAAGCCATTGTGGGTCTCCCGGTTGTTAACTTTTTGCTAAAAATGTAGTCTGTTGTCTCCAGCATGCCTGAAAGAGCCTACCTGAGGTGGCTGGCCATAGGCCTTGGGCTCAAAGTGCTTTTTTCCCTCTTTGTGCTGATTTTTTGAATTGTCGAAATTACTCTTCAAGGCTTCCTGCAGGCCTCAAAGAATTCTGTTTCACAGGATGCCCAAAGGAATAAAATCTCTTTATTATGGTGCTTCTTAAAATTAACTAGATGTTCATTTGAAAGGTCTCTCTTTAGACTCACAAGGTGCCATTTCTGTGCAGATATTGAACTGCCAACAATCAATTACTGTAGAGCTGAGCACATTCAGTTCCTTGAAGCACCCCGCGTATCTATCACAAACTCTTTCTGTTGCGCGTTGTTGAACTATTTCTTCCTACAAAATTATGAAATCGAAGTTTCCACCCACTAATTTCCACCTCAGATAAGGTCATATCAATATTTCCATTCCTTGGTTCGGGTGTGTGCTAATGAATGGCCCCGTTGTTTCTTGTTTGCACTCCTCCTGTAATCAAGCATCTTTTTTTTCTTGCCAAAGGCAGGTGGGTTTGATGCCTGCCTCACAGGTGTATCTTGTTGCTGGAACACATTATATAGTGGTCAGGACAAGGCAAGTTAGTGTTAATGCTTGTGGTAGGGTGGTTGTGGTGGATGTTGTGTTGCTGGAGAGTTCAGGTTGGAATGGAACCCTCTGGAGGTCGTCTGGTCCAGCCTCACCCAGGTAAGGGCTGATCCTGTACCCAAAAGGTTTCTTTGCCCAGCTTGGTAGCACAAACTGATGGGTCTTACAAATGTTCAAGATTCAATATGTTATACCAGGGATCTCTGTTTTCATATAATCTCTGTGTTAATGAGTGCATTGGAAATAAACTGCACAGAGTGCAGCACTAAGCTGTGGTTTGAGAGCAGTTTTTAAGTGGTAATGTCAAAGAAATGATATATTCCATTTTGCTCAGATATCAGTTGACAAGCTGAAAGGGACTTCAGACAATAAGTATTTACCTAGTGTTTTTCCTAGATGTAATAATGTCCAGTATAGCTTTTTCACCCACTCGGCTGCCAGTGGGGATCAGGATGTTATATACAGGGAAAAAGAGTTCTCATAATCTGTTTTGGAGGGCTTTTGTTGTTTTTATTGTATAATGGAGAGTCCAGGCTGCTTTAATATAATACAATGTCTTAGCACATTCAGCTGTCCATATTTCCTAATCCTTTCACAATGAAGCAAATATTTTTTCCTTTCTTGAGAGATACCAGAAATCCCACTTAAAACACAAAGCAAAGCTAAACCAAAAAAACCCTCTTGTAAAATTCAATTGAATGCAGTAATACTGAGAAGGCAGTTCAAAGACAGTGAAGCCTATACAGAAAGGTAGCTCCAGCCAGCAACTACTGTCTGCAAGAATGGTTTTAAAGTG
The DNA here is from genome assembly GCF_000737465.1 of Haliaeetus leucocephalus. Taxonomy (NCBI): domain Eukaryota; kingdom Metazoa; phylum Chordata; class Aves; order Accipitriformes; family Accipitridae; genus Haliaeetus; species Haliaeetus leucocephalus. The sequence goes on from NW_010972798.1 coordinate 820,077, forward strand.
TTTCTGTGTTTTTCATGCTCTTTTCTTTGACCTTTAGTTCAAGGCCATCTGTGCTGAGCAGCTGACTTTTCTTGGTCCCTTGAGTGGCTGTTGAAGATAGGCTTCAGTATACATAACGAGGAACAAAACCTGTTGGAAGAGTACATTTTTAAAACTTCACCTTTCCAGATAAAGTATGATAAAACTAATTTAGCCCTTGAAGGAACAAGTTTATTAACCCTTTGATAACTAATTTAATTCCTGATAACTTATTGTGCTGTATGAGTTGGGAAAACAGATTCAAATGTCTTTTGGATGGTAGCAAGAAATCATTATCGGGGGAAAAAAAGCCACTACGGAAAAGGAAAATAGCTGAAAGATTAGGCAGAGAGAGATGGAAGTGCCTGCTTGACATGGGTTGTGTAAGGAGGTTGGCAGCTTGAAGGGGGGAGCTGAAGGCAAGGGCAGTATCTGAGGAGAGGATAAGGTGAAGAACTTGGCTTGAAGGAAAATACACTCTGGTTTTAGGCTGGTTTGTCATCTCAAGGTGTCAGGAGTTTATGCTTTTCACTGTCAGATAAAGGCCTGTTTTAATGTCCTTGTGTGAAGAAGTAGGAGGCAATGGTTAAATCTGAGACAGCATAAATCCCTGAGGTTCTGAAAAAAAAACAAAACAACAATTTATTTGATTTTATCTATTGTTCCCATAGACTTTTATCTCTGGATACGGCCACAAAGTGCTGATTTGTGTAGATCCCCTGTTGGGTTTTATTGCTGAATCTGGAGGATGGCACTATGCTCCCTAAGTGAACAGCCAGCATCAAAACAAGTTATTTGTATGATAATCCAAAAAGAGAGAATTTATTGGCACATGCTAGGTTTCTGGCGTACGAGGGTAGGTAAATGGTCTGCCAGCAAGCTAAGTGAGCAGCAAAGCTACTCGTTATTGCAGGACATCTTGTATATTAACATGCATTTTCCTCAAATTCAGCCATCCTACCAGTTCAGCGAGCACAGTGCAGTCACTGAAGTCCATGTCTCTGCAATATGCATCTTTTCCTCTGGTAATGTATTTTGTAGCACCACAGTTGTTGCCAATCTGATTTGATGACTGCCATGTGTTGACAATTTTCCTAACATAAAACCAGCTAGCTAACACTGCATCTTTCTGCTTTGGTTAGGCTCTGGACCAGGACACAAATTTCAAGGCATGTGGGAGCCCTGCTCCCATTTCAATTTGTAGCCTTGTCATAGATTTTTTTTCTGTTTGTTTTCAGGCTGGCTGCTTTCTCTCTCAGTGCCTCCTTCTTTCAAGTTGTTAGTGAATAACTTGTTTGTTTGAAGCATAAGATTGTTAGGCAGAGAGCAGAACGCATAAAAACTAAACCCCACGGTTTAAAGAGGCGCTTGCACAGCTTGCTGGAGCAAACATCACATCAGTCATCTTCCTCGCTGCAGCTTTTGGTGGGGTCAGGTTTGAGAGGTTTTCTGCCATCTCCCAGTATTTTGGGGACCAGATGCAATATGGGCACATCCCTGCCTCTGGCTAGTGCTCCAGCCCGTGGTTCCTTGCTGAAGGACAGGGCTGTTGGTGCAGGGGGGCAGCTGCCCAAAGGAGCGGGTCTGGGGGACGGAGGCTGCGGTGGCAGCAGCACCTGAGAAGCCAGCTCTTCCCAGAGGCAAAGCTCTCAGGACTGACAGGTTGTTAGGGATTCGTTTTCACTTATGAGCCATGAAATAAAGCTCATCTCCCCGGCAATTTACAACTATGTAGTCCCATTGACTTTTATAGGAGTTGCCTGTGTTTCATAGCAGAATGTAATTCTGGGTTGGTTTTTTTTGGATGTTTCTTATTTGCCTGTTGTTCACTGAATGGTTCAGTCAAGAGCCCAGTGAGCTTTTTACAGTATTTAAATAGGAGACATCAGCATAGCATGGATGCTTTAATGCACTTATATATGAATCTTTAATATATTATTGATCATGTCCTTGTATGATAACAAAATGCTGTCCTCCCCATTTACACAGACAGAAAACTGAAACACAGAAGGGAAGCTAATTGCAAATATCATATGCAGGATTTGGCAACAAAGACTCAAACCCACTTATCCCAAATCTAGTGTCCAAACTCTGGGATCATCCTTTTTCCTTTGAGAAGGTTTTTTGCTATTCTTTGTAGATGTCAGAGGGGTTTTGTGCACAGAAGGAGTCTTGTTGTCTCTGTCTCTCTTGGTTATTTGTTATGCACTGCTGTGTTTGGTTTGGTGAGGCTTAATCCTGCTCTGTGCTGAGTCTTGATTTACAATTAGAAGAGAATTGTTGCAGAGGAGCTAAATCAGGTTCTAGGGTTTAAAAGGCCCTAAAGGTAATTACTAATTTATGGGGTTAAATTGTTGGTAAGATTATGTGAGCATGTGGAAACAACTCTTGGGGTCACTAAAAAACAAGAACAGATTTATTGACTGATCAGATGTCAATAAGCTTCCCTTACAAGTGTGGACATTGTATCCTGTGAGGGAGTAAGAATGGGCAGGGAAGGTATCTGCTATTGCTAATACAATATTAAATAGAAATCCTCTCTACTTAATCCTCTTATTAGGTATTGTATTACCTTGGCTGTTAGCATGTTTGTGACCTGTTGGTAATGGGAAGTAATGAAGTGTTCTGTCACTTTTTGAGAACATGGTAAATGATTTGTGTAAAAAGGCATGATACATCAATCAATTTGTATCAGTACTGTGCAAGAGATGATACCTATACAGGCCTAGATCTTGTGAGGGATGGGGAAAATTTAGTAAAAGTTTAGCATTTTCTGTCTCTGACAGTTAGATGTATGTCCTGTCTTGCAGAGGATGAATGCAGTTTGCTCACTGGCGGCTAAGTTATTGAATACGGGTCTGGTAATACAAAATGTGGAAGGCCTTTATCTCCCTATGAAATCAGAAGGAACTGAACAAACCAAGCCCCTCCTGGGAGTGCTGAAGCTTTGTTTCTTTGTTTCTTTGTTTCTGTTTTCCTTGTGTGCATTCACGGTGATGAAATTTGTGGGTTTTGGAGGCAGAGAGGAAGGGCTGAACTCTGTTGTGTTACAAATCCCAGTGCTCCCACCAGGCTTGCAATGGTAAGGCACTGCTGGGTGGCTGTACAGATGGGGTGTTAACTGGTGGCTGAGTGAATGGTAAATAGAAACGGGCAGCGAGGGTCTGCAGGGTCCCCTGGAAACTGAACCTGGCAGCTGCTTTGTCTTCTGGGCACAACTATCCCAAGAAAACAGCATCTGAAGGAAAAATACCATTTGATGGAGACAAGGAAACAAAAACTTCTGAAAATCGGAACCTGACTCTGTACTTCTACTCAAGATGAGTACTACTTTCTACAAGAGGCATGTGGTAGCAAAATTCAGCTGCCTGTGAACAAAGAGACTATGCAGGGTGAGCAAATCATGCAGACCAGGTTCTGTGTAAATGTGTATTTGGCTATAGACAATGTGAATCACAAAAAGAATTGGCAGTCTGTGAAATTGCAATTGTTCTGTGTTCACATAAACCAACTGAGCAAGGTGTGGGATTACCCTATAGAAAGACCAATGGTGATCTTTTTTTTTTCTCTGATGCTTAAAATACAGTCAACCCATGCTAGATCTTCATCCATGCATCTATGATGCTGTACCTGGTATCAAAAAAAAATCCACATCTGTAGCACACCAAAGAGAACCAAGGTACTTTCTAGAAAAGCCAGGGCTCCTTGAACTATCCATGAATCCTTAGCAGTTTCCTAAGATACAGAGGAATTTCAGATGATCTCCTCTTCTTTTTCCACACTATGACCTTTATAGTTCAGGAGATGTGAAACCTTTGCTATTAAACAAGACAAAAATGCTCCCGTCTTTCCTTCACTCCTTACAGCACTGATTATAATTCTGGTATTGCAGATGGCCCACTAACAATGTGGATTAGGTATGTGCAGCTCAAATTTTGAGTTTAAATTAATCTAATGGAGACATTACCTGCAAAGGGCTTCAATCCATAAGGCTCAACAAAGCAGCTTGGTACATAAGGGGAAGACCTGAGGTAGCAGTGCTGTTTGTGTGGATTTACGTGAAGAAGTGGAAACCCAGTCCTCCTAAGAAAAACTGTTAAAGACGGGAAACTAAAGAGTATAAATAAAAACAAATTGAGACAGGACAGGAAAATGGTGCTGTGTCACATTTAAGTAGTGGTAGGCCAACAGTTCTTCATGTTAACTGAAGCAATATGGCATGAAGGTTTGTCTGGACAAGGAGAGTAGCAGGCACTCAGGTAAATTGTGAATTTAATGACAATTGCTGTGAGGACAAGCCCTAAGGGGAATGTCTGACAGCGTGGAACCACCATGCAGAATAGCCTGGTGAACTACTAATTACATTACAGTCAAAATCAATATGGAAAATCGAAGCAAGGCTAGAAGCTATGACATATTCTTTCCTCATACTTGTACCAAGTCACCTTGGTTTGTAATAGAACCACCAAATAACCCACATGATCTCTTAGTTTTTTTGGTTTTCAGACTAGCAGAGCTGGATATCTCTCCTGGTAGGGTTTATGAACCCCTATACAAAACCACCAATGTGAAATGCCTTTGTAAGCAACTTTTCTAGTATTTTCAAACTGCAGAAGGGTATCGGGTTGTCTAATATTCTGATTTTAAAGAAACTTTCTCCAGAATAAATGTTAATGGCTTTTCAGGAATAACATGGTTTGTGGCTTTGCACATTTATCACTGAATTATAACACTTCTGTGAAGACTTTCTTCAATTACAGCATAATTTTCAATAAATTTATTTTAAAACAGATCAAAATATTTATCTTGAGATTGGAAACATCTCAATATTTTTAGTTATCACACCACATTCTCTAGTTTTACAAGCAAATCAGTACAATAGCATGGCCATCTGACATATCAGTAAAACAAGCGGAACCACTTCCATGTCTTCTAGAGCATTTGGAAGCCCAAGTTGTGTAAAGGAGTGCAGTTGTCTCTTCTGTGCCACATAATGTTACTGCTCGTTGGTGGAAGAGGCTGCTATGTAGTAGATATTCATAAAGGTCTAACTCGGATTGCAGGAGAAGGGCAGTAGCTGCAAACTCGGAACTGAGCTCATCTGCAGGTGCCTTTTGCCCAAAGATCAGGTAGATACAAGTTGGCGCAAACTATTTCTTAATGTAATATATATTTCTGTGTACCTGTATGTTCTTTTTACATACCTGTATAATTTCAAGGTAGCTCAGATTGCTCCATAGACACTAGAGCCCATGAAATCTGGTGTCATGTGGGTTTTATGTCCTTCATCCCTCTGCCTTTTTTGGCATGGTAACCCTGGCTATGGCTCCAGTTATTCCACTTCTGCACAGCCCCTCGGGTCCCTTCGATATCCCCTGTTTCCCAGAGGTGCTCTGGCACGACGGCTGGTGCTGAATTATGCTTGTCCTTTGTGGCTGATAAAACTGTGATGTCCAATAATTGCCATGAGGTCACTCTTAAGCTGTCCAAGGTGTAGCTGCTGTAATAGGCATTTGCATATGTTCATTTCTAATACCTGTTGGTTATTCCTGTGGCGAAATGGAAAACTCCTTTAATCTTTCTTTAATATCAACTTCCTGGCACAGGCCCTGGTTAGCTGTGACTGAAATACAGCCGTTTTCTTTGGCACCACTATTGCTTTTAATAGATCATTCTGAGGTGTGTCGAGGTGTCTGGCAATACTCCACCTCCCATTTGTGCTCTGCACCAACTTTTAAATGAGTACTCTGATCCCTTCTATGTCTTCCCAGATCCTGATTTTTTTTTTTATTCTTTGGAATTACAGTATAAAACTACTAGCAAAGCTAAACCCAGGTAGGATTTATTTGGGTGCAAGGACGTTGTTTAGTATTATAAACCATCTCAGCTTACTGTATATGAGCCATCTCATTTCTCACCTGTCACAATAAATGACCAGAAAATTGGCTGCCTGTAACACTGGGAGGGTTGTTTGCATTCAACTTGCAATATCTCCTGTACACAAACAGCTCGGGGCTTCTGCAATCAGGAGTATCTTGTACAGGGCTGACCTGGGTTATTCACCACGATTACTACTTTAGGAAGGTACTTTGCAGCTCCTGCCAGGAAAGATTGAGCCTGTCTTTTCTACAGGTCAGGGAGAAACTGCAGGTCTTGCCATTTTCTTTGACACCAGTGGAATAATGTATCCCAAGTAGTCTGTGAATTAGTTTCATAATCTCATTTTTGCACAACTTTGGCTATTTTGTTCTGATGAACAGCTAACAATGCCATTTGTTCATTAATTATGGATGCTGCCTTTTCCAAAATGCCATCTAGGACTCTTTTTTTTCCCTTGACATAAGGCAGTATATAAAATTCCCTGTGAAGTTTAACCTTTCATTAAAACTCACCTTTTTATCTCTTTCAATTCATAGTTAAGGTCTTAATTGCACCCATGGACAAATGTAAAATGGTCAGCTTTGACATGAATATGAACTCTTTCAGGAGAGAAACTGTGCTAACTTATTGGTGATGTAAACCAAAATCCTTGATAAGGAGAGGCACGTTTCCATTGGATGCTATGCAAATTCATGGTAAAACCCAGCACCCTTTAGAGAAATACTAATGCAAAGGCAGACCTTCCAATTTATTTGACCACTGAGGCATGAGATCCCCTAATCCTGCCTCCATGGCAGCAGGTTATTTGGTAGATATTTTTGCTTGTTTGAGAAGAGAGGTTGTGGAGCCACATCTCTCACCATCACTGTCCTCAGCAGGAGGTACTGCTGGGCCAGCCCTGGCTGTCTGTTTCCAGTCTTTGACCCTGTCCTCTGTGTGAGGAAGGTTTGCATGAGCCTCCTGCATAATGCTGATGACTTGAGGAGTCCCTACAAACATTTAGGAAATGGTAACTAATTTATCACAATGCTTGTGGCTTGCTTGACAGCTAGGCTCTGACCTGTGGCACACTGAGAGCTCAACCCTGATTGTTAGCCATGAAATTTTTCTTTACGCGGAAGGTTTTTCGGCAAGCACATCCTTACAGTTGCCTTCTCCTCCTTGGAAAAGGACAAAAAAAACCATCAAGGAATTGCAGAACAGCTTGTTGTGTACCTCTGATCAGAGTCGACACTGATTTTTCTCTAGTATTCAATGCAGGGAGATGTTTGTTTCTTTCTGCAGCCTGGAGCAGAAAAGCGTCATTCCTAAAAAGCACCATTATAGCACTTCCTTATAAAACATGACCAGGGAATCGCAAAGGCTGAGTGACCCAAGAGGGATGCAGAACTGCCCGTGCTTTGCGCGGTGCATGATGGAGTGCATTGCCCACAGAACTGCAAAATGAGCGTGCTTGTTGCTCAGGGTGACTGATGGTTGTTCTGGAGGCCCATTTTCAAATGGAGAAACAAATGAACTGAGAGTTTAGGTGCCAGGGGAGAAATCTCACGTAAGTGCTAAGGGCTAAGCCATTTCCTGCTGTAGTCAATCTGAGTCCTTTCTTTTTACCTCAAAAACTTTACTAGTGCCTGTGACTCACGTGTTTGTGGAAGTCCAAGTTGTTCAATCAAGTACTGACCATGGTAGGGTGATGGGCAGCAGGAATGGAACTGGCTGATTTTTTTCTGCGGGCAGTAATGGTTTATTTTATGAAATAAAAGAAGTGCTGAGGAGAAAGGACCATATTTCCCAGCTGTTGTATGTAAGTGGTACCTAGAGATGGACGAATTAGCACAGATACACAAGCAAGGCAGCATTCTTACGTTGGTGTGGTTGGTTGGGAAGGGGACTCCTACCCAACTTGAAGCAGCAGAGCTGTGTGTGGGCATCCTGTGAAAGTCTGTAGGGCTATGAAAATGCTGGCAATTGTGTCAATTAATCACTAAAGGCAACACTGAAAATGACAGCTCTTCTAGCCGGTTAGCTCTGTGATGGACATTTGCTGGAGGATATGCTCATCTGGCTTCAAGGGCAGCATGAGTGTTTTCAAGGCATTTTGTGATGCTGTGGTCACCTACGTGGCCGATGTACATAGTGCTTGCGATGAAAAAATGTCCTGATGGTTTTGCCACCTCTGGAAATTTTGGTGGAGCATGAATTTATGTAGTTGAAATGTAGGTATGGAGCTAAGGAAACAGGTAGGCCCTAGCTCATGTCAGAGGTGATGCAAAGCGAGGCCAGGAACTCGTACAAGCAAGGCCTGTAAGGCTAAAATAGTGAGAGATCAACCCCAGGCCAAAAGTCTATTGCAAAATATTTTTTTGAACTCACAAAAGCATTTTGCTCTGTGCCTGAAAACATGCGGAAGATACGGTTTAATATTGCTGATCACAATCAGAAGGTACAGCAGGAGTCTGGGGCTAAACTCAGGCCCAATCTGATCTCCGTTCTCAGGTTTCCCCTTGAAAACCTTTTCCAAACCTCTTGTGCTGCCTTGCCTTTGTGCCTTTCTCTAAGATAGGGTTTAACACTTTTTTTACAATGGCTTGAGATCTGCAGATAGAAGAAGCTTTGAGAACAAAATATTTATTACAGTGCAATGATTGTGTTTCAAGGATTCATAGGTTAATGATAACAACATGCCTGTGAATTTTCTATTGTGCATTTCAGCATGTAGGAACAAGTAGAGGCATTGCTAATCTGGTCAGCTGAATCCCTGACTATAACAGAGCTGATAAATACCTTTAATACACTGAACTTCTAATAAAAATTTAAAATTACTTTCTTAGTAGATATGGCAAAGTTATTTGGGTTTTTATTCCCTTTAGAAGTGACAATGATGAGAAAATAATGAATAATTTTACATTTGAACCAGCAAGAACTATTAAAGCAAGACCTGTGGAAAGGAAACTTGTTTGAAGGCTGATGATGTGTTAGGTGTATGGAGGCAACTTTTTATCTTGCCCTGGATATGTGGCTTTGGGTTTCTCTTTCCTTTCACCCTGCAAACATTTTGGCTGTAATGATATAAATTTATTTCCTGCATGTAGCTAAGTAAGAAGTTCTGTGCACAGAGTAAACACATTTTATGTGCTCAGACTTGAAAAGCTGAGTGAAGGTCATTTTTAGCAACGACTGCTCTGCAGCTCCTTTGTCATGAAAAGCTGCAGTAAAAGGGGATAAAACTTGCCAGAAACTAGTTTGTACTTCGATGACAAGTGTATCTGTGTGTTTCATTCTTAGTCACAGTGATTTTTTTCTGTTTGCTTTAAAGTACAGCTATCTAACTCACGTTTCAGCCTGGGTTAGATCAAGCTGTAAGTTAGCATGCTGGCATTTCATAATTTGGACAAAACCCGGACACAAAGTGTGCTGTTTGCACGCTGGTGCTGAGAAGGACCCTGATGGTGCACGGTGGCTTTCAGCCTGCAAGTGGTTTCAAACTCCCTGATGTACACAGAGCTGTTAAAGGCGATGTGGCAAGGAGCGGTCGTTTTACTGAGGCGAGATATTGTATCTGATCCATTGGAAGATTTCCTGACCTACGGAATGAATTCCACTGGATTTTATTTTTCCCACTGAGTGTTATTGCTTCATGTATTTTATGGCTCGAGCATGCTATTATGATCCTCTTGACTGACCTTTCAATTTATTGTAGGCAGTAGGACTTCTTTCATGATGCCCAAGCTGGGGCTGAACTAGGACTTTTAAAAGATGTCTAGTGATCAAGAATTCATCACAGCCTGTAAAATAATTGCTGCAATGCCTAATTAGCTCCATTACTAAACATGTGTGCTGTATTTCTGGCCTGAATTTTATTGTGGGATTTTTCTTTTGCTTTTCTCTGGGAGGCTGATGACCCCTGTCTCATCAGGTGGTTGCCTCTGTGGGTTCTCCTAGCCCATGATCACTTCTTTCCTGAGCTATTTGTAGCATGAACTTTCTTTCTATAAGCCCAGTTTTCCCATTATTTGCACCCTTTTCCCTGAATGGTCTCCAATATTTTGATGAGTGGTTGCTAGACCTGGTCACAGTACGCCAATAGCTGTCTTGCTGCTGCCAAATCCAGAAGTGATGTAACCTTTCCCTTTGAATTCATATTTTCACTCCGTTGGTGTGGGAGACTCATTAGTCCTCTTTGCCACAGCATCATGCTCGGAGTCGCGCTCTGTGAGCAGTAAAACCGAGGGCATTTCCTTCTGCCATTTGTTCTGTATGCCCACAGGGCTGGAGCAGTGGACCATCTCCTGTTTATTTTTAGGTCACATGAGCACATTAATTCCTTGATTTAGCAAAGCATTCAGCATTCCCTGTATCCCGAAAGACATCCTATGGCGATGAGGACCAGCCGTGTGGGTCCGCCTTCACCACCAGCTCATCTACCAAACGGGACCGCAAGGTCTGGCACTAAGCGATGTGTGTCGGGCAAAGAGGTCAGAATCGTTTGAGGTTGAGCAGCTACAGAGCAGGCAGTCGGACAAGGTCTTGTGTGGTTTGCCCTTAGCCTTTGCAAAAAGGTCCTTGGAAGAACCGAGGAATTGCAGTTTGAATCACGCCAAGCCTGAGACGCTGGCAGGGAGCAACGTTGGCTGGGGAGTTGTGGGAAAGCACAACCCATCACTGCTAGAGCAGTGGCTGGGGCGAGTTACGGAGATTACACGCCGCTATTGTCAGCCAAGCCTGAACTCTTACTCGGAAAGTTGATCTTCAGTCAAGTAACTCTTGTCTGAAGTGAATAGGCCCTTGATTAAGGACAGAACAGGCTTTCATTAAGACTTTCTTGGCCTAATCACATTAGATGTGAACTTGTTATGTTTGCTGAAGTAAATATTGCATCTGCTGTGAATACTGGCTCGTACAACGCACAATGGGAGCCCTTATTCTGCAGCTTCTCGTTCTGGGCAGAGTTTTGTTGTCTCTCTAGGCTCTTGCTGCAGCCACAAGTTATCCAAGTGAAGCCCAGCAGCCTGACAGTAAACAAAAGGACATTGTCAAAGCTGCTTAATAAACATGCTCTGCACCCAGGGGCCTGGGCAACAGCAGGGCCCACAAGCCAGCAGAACATGCGAGCACCTGCTTAATTTCATTTGCAGCCAGCAAATTGCTGAAGCAAAGGCAGAGAAGTAAGCAGCAGCTTATTTTGGTGCAAAGATGCTGTGCTGGTAGGTCACTTGTACCTGCAGATGGCTTTGGAAGTGGCTTTTTCCACACTGTAAGTGGGGCAGAATGGAGTCTTGTGTTCTCCATGTCTCCACAGGCAATGCTGTATGCATTAATGTAAATGCTTGAAGCATATGGCTTGCTATAGGTGAGAGATACTGTGAAAAAGACAGAGCCCTTTGTATTCTGGTATGTACCTGTACCTTCAGAGTTAGTTGTCTTCCTCTGCCAGGAAGGGCTCTCCTCCCAGCTTGAGTGGGCCCAATGTGGACAGCAGGGATGGCTTCCCCCACCGTGGGGTGGGCAGGAGAGAGGACAACGGCTCCCATTTGTGTGAGAAGCTTGTGCAGAAAAGGGTTTGGGCTCTCCCTCCTCCTCTTTCACAGGCCCATGTTTGATAAAAAAGGCCAAGATGCTTTATTGCTCTAGATGGAGAAGGACCTCAGTTGCAACAATGATTTAAAGACCACATTCACAGAATGCTAAAAGTGCCACTAGTGCTAATGTTGGTCCTTACCCTGTTCCGCTTCCCTGAAACCCCTGAAAAGTGGCTCTGAGCTCCCTCCCTCTCTCTGCCAGTCTCCACTGTGCTCTATTGAGTATGAATGCATCATTAGGATAACTACAACAAACCATCACACGTGTGAAAGATCAGTAACTATATTCTAGTTTATTGACTGCAGTCAAGTTTTATTATGCCTCAAATAATTAAATACTGCAACTGTGACATTAAAAATACAGGCCAATTTAACAAAATAATTGTATTCTGAAGATTATGTACATATTATACATTTTACAGTATCATGTAAACTTTTTTATACATAAGGTAAATCTGATTTATGGTAACTAGAAAACCCAAAGTACTTGCCGACAAAAATATTCCTATGAAATATAAGCACTGTGTCTGGGACATTAGGAAAATTGCAAAGAATGGAAACCAACTATAAAACATAAGATAATTGAGTTAGTAGAAAAATGAATTAAATTACATTCATATAAAAAGTTAAACTAAAAACATTGCTATGCATCATCATTAAAAAAGGGAAAAAAACCTCAAACGTTCTCTTCTTATATATTAACACACACTTTCACGGGGAGCTACTGTGCGCCTCATTTCCAGCAATGGGGCATAGCCTAGGAAATCCAGATTCCCATTCTCCTTTTAACATATATTAAATAACTAGGGTCTGTACCAATACAAATATTGTATATATTCATGCACTGTGATTATGTTCATAGTAGCCTACCAAGGCACAATTTTTGTGTGGTTTCCCCCTGCCCCTTACATTTTGGCATGCAGTGCTAGAGATGTTTGCTGTTCAAAAAAAACTTCTGTAGGATTAGTCTCTAGTCTGATTTGTCACACTAGGTGACACAGAAATCCTTCCAGTATAGACTTAAAAATAAATAAGTAAAAGAAGGTAAAGGCCTTAATTCAACATCTTGCACCAATCATGTCAACTCAGTTAACATGCCTTAACTCTTTCTACAGTTTCCAGAAAGCATGTCACTGAGGTGATGTAGTTATATTTCTCCGGTCAAACATTTTATATATTAACTAGAACAACAAAATTGTTCCTTCTGTAAATCTTCATTCATGTGACAGCTGTAGTGTTTTGATTTGGCATAATGGATCTTCAAGTCTAAATTGGTTTCTAGCTCGCATCTCATCTTGGCATACCACCATTTGCATTATCTGCTATGTAGTGCATGTAATTAAAGTACCTAGGTATGCTCATTAAAATAAATGCATAATTTAACTGTATATAAACAGCTGCCAAAATTAACAGCTGTTAACCTGGCTGTATTTTGAAGGCTTGTAAAACTTGCATATTTTATAACTGTTCTGCACCATAAAAGGCCTGGTCCTGCAGATTGCTAGGCATGTGCTTATCTTCAAGGATTTGAAGAATCTTATGAGATAATGAATGAAACTACCCCTGGGCCTCTACAAGCACCGCAGATCATGCCTCGGATGGGTAGTGTGGCCAGGCATTAGTCATAAAAGTTGTGTCAAGGAAGACAATGAGAGTTGGAGTGACTAATGTCGACTGGGTTTAGGCACTAGATATATTCCCTCAAGTGTTGAATGTATCTGAAATTAGACCAAACACCTCTGTCAGGCTTGGACAAGGTAAAAGTGTATTCCAAGATGGCCTTTATAAAACATGCCCAGCATTACAAAAAATTAAACCTATGATGTCTGTTTATGTACAGTTTTAATAGAAAAGAAATACTAAGCTAGAGTATCAAAATACCATATTCATATAAACATATGAGAGCTTCTAATAGAAAAGTAAAAAGTGTAAAACACAAACTTTTTGGGAAATTAAATATCCTAAAAAAGTTGTTGTTTTTTTAAAACAAACAAAAACCAAAACACAGGAATTTGTGTGCTTAAAAAAAAGACGACTACATCTCCCCTCGTCTACGAGTTTTTGCTGCAACAGCTCGGCCTTCCTCCTCTTCCTCCTCTTCCTCCTCATAATTTTCTTCATGAACTTTCTGGTTGTTCTCTTCTTGCATTTCTTGATCTGCTCCTCTGTTACTCTTTTCATCTGCCTGATTGGGGGCAGGGGGAAACAAAAAAACCCAAAACACAGATTCAGTACAACTGCCAGTTTCCTTATAGTTTATTTTAAGGTGATGAGATGAAGTTAAGGAAAAGGAAAAATGACTGTCAGCTGGGGTTGTTAGTGCTGATGGACAGAAACAGTAAAAGATTTTTCCAAAGTCCTCCAGGCAGCAAGAATTGATGTGGGGGTGGAAGAATGAGCAAAAGGAAGTTGGGACAGCATGAAATTTTAAGGTCTTTGATTGAAAGCAAGCTACAACAATTATTACATAATGTCACTGTGACATGATTGCAGTTATGTTAAGTGTTTAATCGTGTCACCGAGTTTGTGGGTTTACACAGTACTTACATTTTCGTCATTTTCACCATATGGCTCTTCAGCATTGCGTTCCAGTTCTCGTTTCTTCTCTTCAGTCAAATCTTCCTGGATCTACAAAGCACAGAGATGTTCTGTGTATTTTAATTTCCTTTAAAAAAGTAGCCTGTGGTGTAAATCTACACGTTTTCACAGCTACACTTTCACAGAATGAAGATTCAAAAGAAAGGGAGGAGAGGGCATGGAGAGGTTAAAGGAGGAACACAACCACCCCCACCCCCCAACAATTGGGAAACTTGCTTCCTCTCAGACCATACTTAACTTTTAACTACAATTTTCACAGCTAACACATTTAGATTTCCATTCCATGTTTTAACTTTACATACGTATTATCTTCTCCTTGTCCTTCATGGTAAGACTGTTGTGACATAGCAAAGAGTCATTAACTGACACGTCCACCCCCCCCCAGACTCCTAGAACTATTTCAGTTCTGAGATGCAAGGTAGGTATTTAATGGTAACTTTGTCCATGTTTTCCCAGCAGTTGAGCGATCTTTCTGCTAATTGCTCCTGGAAAACCACAAAGGAACAAGGTAGGACTGGGAGTGAAGAATAATCTCTTCCAACTCTATCCTTGAAGAGAGCAGGCCACACTGACTCTGTTTTCCAGGTGTTCAGATCTTGATCCAGCACTTTTATGTTAGTGCTCTCCCTCGCTTCCATGTCCTTTTATGGTTAGGTGCAGATTTGAAAGAGGCATGCTTTTCAAAGTAAACTTGATTTTTCTTTTGGACAATGCTGTTATGTGTATCTGCTCCAAATGGTGCCCTGCAAGCTGGGTAAAATGCTGCTGTAAGGCCATACAGCTGTCCCCATGGGAAAAAAAAAAGCTGTTTCACCTGGCTGGGAAGCATTCACCACTCAGTGCTGCCACCTACCCCTGCCACAAAGAGCAAGGATGAGATTGCTGCTTTCGACAGGGCTCCCTGCCTCTAGCAGCTGCTATCACCTTCTCCTGAACAACAGCAGCAACAGCCTTCTCAACATCATCGGTAGCAGGAGAGTATATTTAGCAATTGCTTCCGACAGACAAAGCTGCTCGTGAACAAGTTCTCTGAGGTTAGGTATTGCTGCCAGCAGAAGGGCAGCCATCAAACCTGGATTGCTTTGAGCGATATATGGGAAAGATCTGAACAACAGCAATGTATAATATTAGAGTCTACCTACTAAAGAGACTATTCCTGATTACAGCATCTTAACTCTTTCTTGATTGCTCATTCAATCACTGTTCACTCTTTAATACTTCCCGTAAGCACACTGGTCATAGTCCTTTATGAAACTTGTATTAAATTACTTCCTGTAAGCCAAAGAGTAGTTGCCAAAGGCCAACTATTCCCAGTTCCTAATGACCTGATTTGATTTAAGCTACTGTATTTTGAACTGGTGAATTCTACGTGCGTACCAGCTAATCTAGACAAAGTGTTCCCCATAAGGGAGTAATGAGTAGCTGTTTCTATTGCTTTTTGTAAATCATTGTGTATGAAGTAGAAAATAGCAATTGATTAGGTATGTATTGAAGAACTGCAGGGCAACTTATGCTAGCACATGCATAATGAGCATGCCATTCAACATTCAAAAGAAAGTCCCTTCTCCTTTTCTCCTCCAGTTCAAAGCAATGTGCTAAGAGCTTCCTGACTATTTGACTCCATGAACAGTAGGGGCTTACAGAACTTGGATTGCTTAGGAGGATAAATCAAGGTCAGAGCTAAAGAGCAAGTAACTGGCCAAGGAAGCAGTTTGCCCAGAACAGCAGCATGCGATTAGAGATGCAAAGTTGGGGTTTTTTAGTGACCTGTGGAGGGTTTGATGTTTTTGGGAATTTTTCCTTCTGTTGTGAATGGCTTAATCTTTTCAATTTTTGCACAATTAATCCTGTGTTGCATGGAAGACTAATGGATTGCAGCAAATAAGTATGAGTAATACTAAGTGTGTCCAGAAGTGGACACCAGAGTAATGGCAAAGACTTCCTAGGTTTCATGAAGTCAGGCAAAGTGATTTGGGTTCATCTTGTAGTTACAAAAGATACCAATGTTGAACATGAATGGAGACATGCTATGCTACCTGAGTCCACATATGCCTTATGTCTGTTTTCTTACCTCCTCTTCTCCTTCTTCCTGGTATTGTTCATCCACATTATCTTCCTGCTGGTCAGGATTTCCTGCCATCTGCAGAAAGATCATATAAAAATTCAGTTCTGTGTGCATGCCTATTAGCTTTAGAAGACTGAAGGTTAAAGCTTCTTGTTCTGGAACTAAAACTTTATGTAAAGCTAAAGTAACAATAATAGCATAAGAAGTTATAGTTATATACTATATATAGTATATAACTATATATGGTTATAGTGTGTTCATTAGCATTAATGATAGCCTGGCTACATGATTTAGAACTGCCCTAAATTAAAAAATAGACAGCAGAATGATTATAATAAAAATCACTTCACAGAATAAAGCAAGACTTTCCATACTAAGCAGGAAGACAATGAAATAGTCACACCATTAAAGACTAATGCCAGAAAAATACAGGTTATCTCTCCCTGGAGGAGTTCACAGTTTAAACATGGTTGAAATGCACAGCATTCACTGGAATGGCCATAGAAGGAAAGTGATGCCACTGCTTACAGTTGATTGTTGTTGGCATGGAAGTGGCATAGAAGGGATTTGTGCAAAGACCTGATTGTATGAATGGGTGTTCTTGCAGGGGCTTGTGTGAAGGTAAAACACAGGGGCCCTGAACTATGAGACTACAGCACCTCACTGAGTGGAGCCAGTGATGAAAGACACACCAGTGTATCACCAGAAGTAATTCCACACTTTACCTGTGCATGTCATATGGCTTAAAAGAAATCTTTAGAAGTCAAAGTTCAGTGTTCTCTCATCAAGCTGTGCTAAACTGCCCTTAAAGAGTACCTACAAATGTTTCCTTTCCCTTTACTGACCACTAGGTGCTCTTCCATTCCTGGATGTCCTTGTTTCTGACTGGTTTGCTTGTGCTTTTCATTTTCATCTGGTAGATTTTCTTCTCTCTCTTGCTCAGCTTCCTCAAATTCATCTTCTCCCTGATTGTTGGGGTCATCAGCAGGATTCACATCTTCCATGGCTGCCTTCTGTAATTTTCAGAAGTGAATGTTAAATACTTTTATCTCACAGTCAAATTCCATTTCACTTGAAAGCTACCCCTAGCATGAGCTCTGTTAGAGCCAACTCCATACCCACTGAAACCAGCTGGAACCTCTCTACAGGTGTCAGGGGTCAGTAGATCAAACCCTAGCCCATCCACAAGTGTCAGTTCCTGAAAGAAAAAACTTCAGCACTGAACACAGACAGAACTGCAGGTCTGTCTATCTGCTAGAAAGCAGATTGAATCTGATGACTTATTTCACATAGGCTGTAGAACTCCTTTTGTTTACTGACTATCTGACAACAACAATGCCTGATAAGACCAGGTGCAAAAAAGATAAGACTTTAAATGCTCAGAGCTCAGAAGAGCTGATGTGATCTTTCAGTACCAGTCTGTCCTGCAATATTGACCTTGTCTACATCTATAATAAAACAAAAGAAAACAAGACTTGCTTTTCATCATAGTTTGCCATTCAGAAAATGAGCATTTTCTTTCTGCTTATCATTCAGTAAAAGCATTTCTGATATCTTCACAGCTGACAAGTTAAATATCCTTTAGGAATATTTACTATACAACTCTAATTTGCTGAGGGGGAAGGGAGTGAAGATGATACGCTTTATGTTCCACAATGCCAAGTAAGATGGAACTTGGGGGAAGGCGCAGGACTGAATCTCCTGCATCCAGATCTCTGTGCAATCAATATCATGGCTGTGTTCAGTGCTGAGGTATGTTGTCTTTCAAGATCTCACACTTCTTCTGTACTGACTCCAGCTGGTTTCAGTGGCTATTCAGTTGGCTCTTACCCTCTTAACTACTCATAGCATAAAAATATTGTCACCTCCCTTTTTGACTGACCACCAATGAGTTACTGCTGTTGTTTTTTTTTTAATCCAAGTTTATCTGTTCAAGTCCCAGCTAAATCCAAATCCTTTATTCCACCTAAAGCACGGATCAAAGGAATGTAGAAAAACAACTTCCTTCCAACAAGGAAGCTTTTTTTGATTTCTTCCCAAATCAGTAAGGACAACTTTAAATAGATCTTAGATGTAGTTTTAAACTGTCAAACTTGTCTTCCTAGCAGACCTCTGGTTCATCTTATTTCTGTAACGTGCAATTATGTTAGATGAGACTTCTGGGTTTTTAGTTCAGTAACGACTGCAATCCATAGCATCTTAATTCATACTCACTGATTCATCAGCCTGCTGATTTTCTTCTTGATGTTCTGGTTCTTGCTGTTCATTTGGATTATTTTGATCATCATCTTCACCTTCATCCTGGTGGTGGTTGTCATGTTCATAAGCTGACAAATTTTTGACATTATTACTGTATTACAGCAGTTTTTATTTAGCCTTTTTGAGAGCCTCCTATATACTAGCTTCCATACATGCTTTTAACAGTAGGCAGCCTTTACCTAAAGAGCCTACCTGAACATATAATGCTAACAGAACTGTTTTACTGCTAGTAGGATACTGACAGTGAAAGATTATACAATTTGAAGAGATCAAACAAAATCATAGGCAGAGCCAGGAATGTAACCAAGATCCACAAAGCCCTATCCTAGCAGCTCAATCACAAGGACACTTTTCCTTTCAGGAATGTGGATATGATTTTTAGTAACTCCTGTATTTCACTCAGTCAGTTCAACCAATGTTATGTGAGCTTCTGATTTTAAATTGTGAGTTTATATTTCACTTGAATCCAAACTGGGTATGAAATGAATATTAAAATCTCACAGGGAACCTGCGAACATGGTAGGGACACACATTTTATCTTACCTCCTTCCTCTTCCTGAATACCTTGCTCTTCTTCCCCTTGTACAATATCATGGTCCATGTTATCATAATGAGCCTGTTGGCTGAGAAAATTAAATGCAAATACATCATTTTGGTTTCAAATCAGTGTGGTTTTGCTTTAATAAACAAACCATCCTACTACATCTCTGCCCCTCCCAGCTCCTGCCAGAATGGGTTCCAGTTTAGCTTTCTATTACCTAGTATGTTTTCACATCACCTTTCCTGAAAGAAGATAAACTTCATAGACCAAAGACTTTCTTGTCCTACTATACTAACTTCTGTGCTTGTATTTCTCTATATATCAATGGGATCCGCTTTGTATTTTCAAAACTCCTAAGCTAGTATATTCCATAATCAAAGCACAAATACTATGAACTGGAAGCAAAGAACCTCTCAGATAAAAGGTCTTAAAGACAGACTACATGGATCAGTTATTCTGTTGAATAAGCAGTTTTAGCTTTCATCTTCAAAGGGGTTTGCTTGTGTCGTTGTTCTTGCAGGACTAGTATTTTGACTATCAATTTATGAAAGGCGCTCTCATACCAAAATCCTTCTAGAACATGGGTCAAGTTAATAATTAATATTTCAATGTTTCAGCAAAGAAAATTCAATGGGCTTAAGATTCCAAAAGACAAAAAATTGTCACTAACAATTTTAAACTAAGCATAAGGGAATATGACAGGGAGGGTAAAAGGCATGTAGAAGCTACAATATCATGAATGTAACTGCATTCACAATAATTTTGTGACACTAACAGAGTGTTGGTTTCTCCTGAAATCATGCTTTTGTCTCTACAGTGCAAATAACACTAGTCACTCTTGTCCAGAAAGTCCTCATGGAATTACTTAGAAACAGCATCTCACATTTAAGAGGAACTTTAGCTTAGGTACTTATTACATATCTGATACTGGATCTCCTCAGTATGAAGAGATCATAATTGCTGCTTAGCAGAAAGTAATTACTAATTTAAAGCAAGCTTTAAGACAAGGGACATTGTATGCCAGAAGCCCCTAACCTCTCCCAAGGATGTGCATGGCAATGTACACTTGTTATTCCAGACTTCAGAGGCTTCCATAGCAAGAAGAAAAAAACCTTAAAACAGCAATCAGATTTATCCTTGGAAAGGAGGAGATAAGGCTCACTGGATTTAGTTTATGGGCAGTCTAGGTTTATAGTGTTAAACCACCCTCTTTTCAAAGGTGGTATGGTGGAAACCATAAAACCTAAAGCACAGACCATGATAAACACATGTAGAAGGATTTAACCTTAGCCGGTTTTTATAGAGTTTTTCTCCTTGTTCTGCCTGTTTCTGCAGTTGAAGCTCTTTTTCTTGAAGCTGTTGCTGCCGTAATAGCTGTCCTCGCAGTCTTTGCTGGTGTAGCAATTCCTGATGTTCTCGTAGCTGATTGGCTTCCTCTGCTCTTTGGGCTGCAAGCTGTTGCTGCTCTAGTTGTTGTTCATAAGCTGGCTTATGTCTTTTTGTTACAGCTTTTGTTGATGTTATCTGTCAAAGAAATGTGTTAGTCATAGATTAATCATAATTTCAATGATCAGAAACAAGCACGCAGAAACCTGTGACAAGACAGATGCTACATGCAGTAGGCAAAATTACAGCAAAGTTATTTTAAGTTTTCTTGTCTCTGCTTAAAATTTAATTATTTTTTTGAACACAGACTGGAAGTGTTGGTATGTTTGTGGAGGACATGGGGAAAGAAGAGGAGATGCTGGGAGAAGCCATGCTTTTCTTACACATCAATAATACTAAAATGCCCCAACATATTACCAGTAAAAGAAAGTTTTGATGGCTGACAATTAAGACAGCGAATATGCTTCCATTGACTCAGCAGGGGTTGCTTTGAGCCTTAAGTGAGACACTGCACATTTTCTACAGCCAGCAGTAACTTAAAACTAACTTTAGTTTCACAGCTTAACTAATTGCTCCTGTTCTAATCCACTGCATCTCTTCAACAATGGCTTCTCATCACACTGGAGTTATACAATTAATCTGCTAGAAGAGTGTTTACAAAGCCTAAACTGAGATCAGTAAAATGTATTTTCCACTGGAGATCTGATCTAGAATGTAAATCCAGGATTTGCTGGTTTTATTTAGAGCTGCATAGACCAAGACTTGCCATTGCTGCGCACTGATTTCCCCTGGCTATTTTAGTCATGTTCATCTTGCAGTTAAAATTTCCTGTCAAATGACAGCGAATGTTTAGATGGAAATGTGTTTACAGAAGGTAGTTATATCTGACAAGGAAACACTGCAATTTGCTGAGATGCATCAAATTAGTAAGGCAGGACAGCTCTCCAAAGTGCTGAAGCTAAGTCTCATTCTGTCTTCTTCCCATCAGCTACCACAGGCCTCAAATTTAAAGTAGGAGATGGGATTCAACCTGACTGCTCTTTTTTTCCATCTGTTGCTTTTTATCAGCAGAATTAATGTTCATTAAGCTGCATTTGGCAAGCACTGCAGTATGTGTGTGCTGAAGTTGAGCCTGAATCCTATGCATCCAAGTGCTTTGAATCCCAAACTTTCTATAAACATGACACTGATTTTACCTAGAAATAGGCAAGTGCAATACAGGGCCAGCAATGATAAGAGATGCTTCCATTTAAACAGCAAATCTAATAAATTAGTAGAGAAGAAAAGAGCTCCATACCTCTGAATGGAAGTGATCACCCAACATGTTCGTTTCTTCTTCTTTCTGTTCCTGTTTTTTCCAGTCATGGTCTTCTGGTACTTGATCCTGTTCCTCCTCCAAGTGCTCAGGCTGACCTGCCTGCTCCATTTCTTCCTCTTCAAGTTCTTTTTTGCGTTCCTCTTCAACTTGATCAACACGTTGCTCATCATCCTCTCCAGCTTCTTGTTGCTCCTGAATATTTAGTTCTTTGGCATGCCGGCCCTCGTTAGCCCTTCTTTGCAGATGAAAAGGCTCAGCTCTGTCGTCTTTTTCCTGGGTATTTATTTCTTCTCTCTCTTTTTGCTTCTCATTCTGCAAAACATACACAAGATCATGTGTGCAGAAGATATTATGGATTTCATATTTTCAAGAGAGCCAAGGACCAGATATGGATATCCTTCATTCCAGCCTGCAGTAGTGAAGCTGTTGTCAGGAGAGCCAAATGCCTGCTTTGGAACAAGCTACCCCTCCTGTGAAACGGAATCAATACCTGATTCTTGGCTCTGCACAGCTACAAAAGGTGTTGTACAATTGCATCACAAAGAAGATTAAGCCTCGTTTTATCTGAAGTGGAACAAAACTATTACAATTCCATATCTACAAAGGAAGCTTTGTATTTTTATTTCCTGTAGGTTCTGCTGGCCAAGAACTCTTGTAAAACAAAACTAAAACTAATGTTTTTAACTTCTAGACTTTACCCATGACTTTTGTTTGTTTCTTTTTGAACAATGGATAGTGTGCCAATTTTAAATATACTGACTTAAGTGTGCCACTGAAACTTTACAAAGTATGTGAAAAGGCAATTTCTTCAGAACTTGTCAAAACTTTTCTGTAGTCTAAAATTTGAGAGACCACTAATTCAAAAAATTAGGGTTTTTAGCAACTTTTTAAAACAGCTTACATAAATCAGTTTTACGTGCATTTACAGTCATGTGAGAAAAGGTCATCATGAATATAGTTTTCTACTACTCAATAAGATTAAACTGTTCCTTCTTCACTCAAGAACTGACAAACATCTACAATTAAACATACACTTCTATTGGAAGTTAAGCACGCAGCTAGTATTTTGCTGAATAAGAACCACTTCTTATAGCATCTGTAGCCAATGAGTACTTTATACCTCCTTCTGCTCTTCAGCCACAGCTTCATGGTGCATTGGGAGGTCACTGCGGGGAGATGGTGCTCGCACCTCTGGTTGCTCATTTGGTCGTTCTAACTTCTCAGGCTGTCGGAAACTTGGCATTTTGTTGAGCGTGTCCTTCAACTGTTTGTATTCCTCCACCTGGGACTAAAGTCAACACATTAATTATAGTGTGTCCAAATCAATTTCTTAACAAAATGTAGTCACCTTGGAGTAAACTTGCTGGCAAGACACATAGTAGAGAGACTCGATATTCACATTAGAGCAAATATCAGGGAGGAGAAGGGACGGAAGCTTTTAAAATTGATTGTTTCCACACACTAGATAACATTGATTCATCATGATCTTTTCAGCCAAAGTGCACATGCATATAAAGTATATTAGAAAAATCTCTGTGGGACAAAGATGAAGATGTGTTTTATTCATGCCAAGCAGGAGAATTGTCAAAAGGGGGGATGATGCAGTTTTCCTGGCAGACTAAAGCGAGGGAAATCAAGAGCACCACAACTTCTCCTTTACTGGTAGAAAGAAGTGCAGTTCTTTCAGAAACAGTAGTTTTAAAATATATATACACATTATGAAACACCAAATCCTCAACATTTAGACAGGTGTTACACAAGACAACAGCCAATGTACAGAACTGAGGCAAAGGAAGTCATAGTATACTGTTGGTGAAAAGCAAGGAAAATAAAGAAAGAAAAAGAAGAGAGAAAATGTACATTTCTAAAGTCTTCCTGAAATGCAATAGTAAAATGTTGTAATTTGATTTGCTGTTTAACTTTGTACAAGATCAGGATACTTTCAAAAAGCTTTAAACTGCAGTGTGAGAATCCAGACTGGTTAGTACACCAGTCCCTGTCTCTGCAGCAGATGTACAAGAAAGATTATCCCATAAAGTAAAATTTTTTGAGATGGACAGGATTTATAAAAGCTGACCAGCTGCATATACAAAAGGTGGTGCCCCATGAGAGAGTTTCTCTGTTGCTCCAGGGGAGGTGGTGGGTGTGTTTACTACCCATTTTGAAGTCGGAGGTGCATCTTGTAATCCTTTTCAAAATTCAGGTTAAAAAATGGCTACACTTTCCACTCAGTGACTGTGTATGTCGTTTTGTGTGTTATGTGGTATCATAGCAATCAATAGTACAGCAGACAGGCATGATGCATTGATGTACAATGCATAATACTCATACAAAACAATATCCACAGTGCTACAGATTGACATGATGCAATGCATAACAGCTCCGAAGCTAGACGCACCTCGAAGCATCTTCAAAAGACTAT
The DNA here is from genome assembly GCF_000737465.1 of Haliaeetus leucocephalus. NCBI lineage: Eukaryota > Metazoa > Chordata > Aves > Accipitriformes > Accipitridae > Haliaeetus > Haliaeetus leucocephalus. Next base: position 844,140 of record NW_010972798.1, read on the forward strand.
GGCATCCATTAAAACAGACGGGCCTAAAAGCAAAGCAGAATGCACAGTAATTACTCTTGTCATTCCAGAGGGATACTTCTGCTTCCTGATTAACTGCTGGAGAGTCCAATAAGAAATTTTAGAGGAAAAGAATAGTATTTATTTAATGTAAGACTAATAAGCAGGTGTCTTGAACTTTTTTTTCCCCCCACTCGCTGACCATGCAGAGACACTAATAGGCTAGGATATTTAAACAGCGCACAGCCAGATCAGAATTCAAGTACTCCGTTCTGCTGCACGACTCGCTAAGCTGAACATTGTGATTCAAGGCCATAGCTTAAAAGGTATTAATACTGGCAGAAAGACAGGCTTTATAAAAATATATAATGAATCTGACTGGCTGTTTGAGCTATGGAAAAATACAAAGATTACAATGCCTTAAAGATTCAGGTGACAAATTCATTAGTGCAATATTGACTATTGATATTTAATGTCCAGGATACACTTAGAAATAGAGGGGTCATTTATTGAGCTCTGTTTCTAAGCAATAATCCCTTGTGAACTTTCTGTAGCTGGTTTGCAGGAGAAACTATGCAACTGTGCTACATACCTTCTGTTCTGAAAGAATGTGCAAGACTCTTCTCTTGAAGGAAAGGTTCTCTATATGAAAAATGCCACATTCTGATTGCAGATAGAAAGGCTTTGTGTGACACAGGTTTTCTAATTAAAGAACTGAATCAATGCCAGGAGAAGTATATGGAGCTTCCCTTTGGATTTGGTGAACCTTAAATCAGACCCTGCATCTGCCCTTGTGGAATTTCAGATGTTAGCAAATACATACCAAGTAGCTAATGTGGCCAGTGGGAAAAGAGCTTAAAAGTAGCTGCCAGCATATTTTAGTACTGGATATTAAGATTCTTCATATATTTAGTCTATGAGGGACCTTCCTGGTCTTGCCCTGTTTTTTTAATATCTACACATATGGATATGCACCGCAAGCAGAAAAAAAAAAGATCCAATGCTTTTAATGCTGCTAATGATTTTGTGGACCATGAAAATACTTAAATGAAGAAAATTCATCAGGAATAAAAATAATTTCACACTGCCTCATTGCCTTTCCCTTTGATCTTTCACCAATAGTCTTCCTCTGCTCCAACGTTACTCCTACTTTCAGATTCCCTGTGGGCCACACAGCTTGTACTAGCACACCTGACTGAATCTGCAATACTCTAGCAAAGTTTGCACTTCATGGTTAGTTCACTTGAAAATGACATTCAAGAAAGGTAATGCTGTTGCTTCCTTTTAATTAATTTGAGTTCCACCTGGAGTTTACATTCCTCCATATATACTCTACCTCTGTTGCACTGATGTATACAGCCTTATAAATCTCTCCACAAAAAGAGACTTTATAGTATACCAGCATCCAGGTCTTCATAAGTGATACATGTGAATGTCAGAGTATGGGATGTTAAACCAAGAGAAGTTCTATCAGAGAAGACAGAGAAAGAAAGGTATTTGACAGCTCTCATGGAAGCAGAGATACTCTTCTTATCAGTAATACATGCATTCTTGGGCCTATAACACAGCTTTTTATTTTCTGACAGCCCTATGATCTGTTGCAGCTTCTTTTTAAGAGCAACCCTTTAACTCATGCATTTCCCTGCAGTGTGCAGCATGGTGCTAACTGCAAATTCCCCATGCGAAAGGCTACATGCAAAACATTACAGTCAGCTGAACTAGGAGAAACAAGTTTTAGGAAGGTTAGAGCCAGTAGAAGCTGCTTTCCTTTCTGACCTGTGCAGCAGCTAGTGCACTCTTGTGGTCTTCCAATGTCACTACAAGCTGGTTGTGTTGGGAGAGTAAGTTCTTATGCTGTTGCTACACAAAAAGAAGAACATTACATGTTTCACATAAAGTTCATTCTAAAGGTAAATTAGGTAGCCTGGGGGGTTTTGAACTAGGAAGATAATTCAATTTATTTCGAAAAGAAAATCCTGAGTTGGAATGACAGCATTTATTTATTTAACATGGGATGCATATTAGACAGAGAAAGTGAGCACGCCAGGAAAGAAAATTCAGAGGCCGGGATTTGCTTAACAAATAAAGTTAAAAGTTGGAGTAGAAGTTGATGATCGTTTAAAAAAACATAAGAGCTGGAAAACATTAATTTCAGCAAACTTAGTTTGCCAAAACACAATTCATAACTTGCAAAATCAAACTTCCATTTCCAATTTCTATACTAAATACTACTTTTTTTTTTAAAAAAAAAAAAAGAGCATGTACCTAAAGTGCAGCTGGCAAAAGACAAGAAATCCAGTTCAGCCATATTCTTCTCCTTTTTGCCACAAAACAGAAACTACAAGTCTTCAGCATAGCCCATTTCTGGCTTGTTAAAACTTGGGAAAATTTTTCTTTTCTTAATGGTCTTGAAAGTCTCCTCAAAACAAAGCCTACCTTGACATCTTGTAGCTGGGTGTGAATGTCTTGGTGAGCTTTTCTCAACTGTCTGTTTTCCTCCCGTAAGTTATACAGGGATTCTGTTTAAAAGAAATTACATAGAGAATTTAAACCCGGTCAGATTTATACTACTAGATTAAAGGGCAAAATTAAGACTATAACACAAACTACATAAAATCCTACACAATTGCTACAGTAAAAATGGATTAGAGTAATTGTATGGTTTGTTTACATTACATCTCTCCCCAGCCCCATAAAAAGCTTTACATTTTCAAGCAGAAAATTTCATATTAGTGCCCCCAGTCTGCAACTGGAATTATGCATCACTGTTCACGCTAGGGACTGCAGACGGCAAAATTCATTACGGTAATCTGAATCTTTTAAAGGCAGAGAGGAAGCCACCCTCCTTTCTTCCCCCACATCGCATCTGGTGAGCGAGAATTTTATGTCATAAGACTAAGCTATTCTTTTGGAAGAGGTGCCCAGATGGCCAGCATACTTAAAAAGCTTTACATTCTGGGACCAGGGAGAGGGGCTTCTCTTCCCGCTTCTTACGTTATGTTGATGTGGAATATTGCAAGCAGACACAGGCAAGCTCTTCCCACACTCCAAGCTGCTAGGCAGCAATCCAGCTCAGTCCAAGAGCTAGCTGTATGACTTCATTGGTGTGGTGCCAAGGCAGAACCCATAAACACAGCCTCTGCCTGCAAAATACTGTGCAGACAAAACGGCAGACAGCTCCAAAACTAACTCACTCATGTGTTAGTGACACACAGCAGAAAGTGGCTGAAGGCCCTTGATGGAGAAAGCCTCATCCTTTTGTTCTACGCAATTGTGTAATTAGGATTGAAGAGGTCTGCGAACTGCAAAGAATCTCTTTAATAGGAAACTGGACGCCAAGAGTAAAAAATTAATACTTCATCTTCCAAGTACACAGATGCAACGTTTCAGAGAAATTGATACATATGAGAAAATTAGGTCTAAAAATGAGGTATGTAAAGTCACTTCGTAAAGAGGCACAATTAACTCTGATAGAAGTGGCATTCTTAGATTACCCTTTTTTGTAAATGAAAGGCAAAGAGGCACGTCTATCTTTCCAGGTTTATACAAGTCTTAGAACTAAAAATGAAAGACTGAATAAACCATCCTCTGACAGTTGATGGGCTTTTAAGTGCTGTGTTTCTTACTATTTCTCTAGTCTAGATAGAAACACGAAGTGCACGTATGAATTCAGAAAGAGGCCACAGAAAATCATCAAGAAAATGTAACATCATCAGGAGGGATAAGATGCATGAATGACCTGTTAGTGACAACAGAGATGATGCCTTTCTGTTTCACATCACACAAAACACAATGACAAATACACATTTTAATATGGACAGCCAGATACAGGTTGCATTTACCCTTCAGCTTAGAGATCTCCTGCTCTTTTTCCTGCTGCAGTTGCAAGTATCTCTCCTTGTGATCATTGAATGTTCTGCTAAACTCTTCTCCTTGTTTTCGGTGATCTTCCTCAAGGTCAGCATGCTGTTTCTTTAGTTCTTCATGTTGACTCTGCAAATACCAAGTTGGAAACTGGAACAGTTCTGTATCTGCATATCTGGCTAATATTGTCTTTGGCAATTTGTTAAATAAGTCCAGATGAATAGGAAGCATTCATAACAAGAAGTTTATTATTCAAAGCATGCATATTGCAGCTCCTCTCAAACACAGAATGATCTCTGTGATGAGTAGTCTCCTGTTCTAGGGCTATGTCACCTCACCCTGCAGTTGCATTGTCCCACTGGGAGCTGCTGAATGTGTCTAAGAAATTCCTTACATGCCAAACTATGTAAAGTCTGATAAGTCAGCATACCATACAGGTAATTGCATTTGATAAGATTAAATTACCCACTGGGAAGCCTGACTAAGAAAAACTGCAGTAAATCATCTTTTAACGGTACTGTTGTAAGAGGAAGGCACCATCGATGTACTGACATTCTGGAGTGAATTATCAGGAGCCAGTGAGGCTGTATCTCCCTGACATTGCAGAATACCAGTGTCCTGTGAAACTGGGTTTCTCAGTTACCTACCTTCAACATCTGGTGTTGTACACTGAGTGCACTGTATCGACTATTTGAGTCTTGCTGTAAAATAAAAACACTAGTGTTAAACAGAACAATACTGTCAATTTCTCTAACCTCTGTACATGCAGTTATTTAGGAGTCACAAGCAAAGGGACCTAACTCCCCAGGAAACAAATTAATCTCTCCACTTGCTTTGGAACATAGCAAGCATATACACTTTGCGCTTACTGCGGCAACAACGTATTTTAACTTAGGTTACTCAGCTCACAAACTGCTCCCCAGTTTCAACATGAAGTAGCCATAAAATCCTAATTTACTCACTTTATAAAGACTTCTCTACAGGTCTCTCAGTCCTTTGCCAGATACAGCTTTCCTTCTGGCACTTGGTATATAAAACAAAGTTTCTTGATGTTTTTATACTTGCCAGTTGAAAGACCACGTGTTAGAAAGTTGTCACTGTCCTTTTCCCTGTGGACTAGGCTACAAGAAGATTTCTGATGCCTTCTTATTCCCCCCTTCCCCTTAAAAATAGTAACATTATGTTTGAATTACCATAATATAAACAGGAGGATATTTTCTAAATTAATTTTCTGGAAAGATATTAGTAACTCCTACTACAGCTCAAATGATAAGGAATTGCAAAGCACTTATGCATGCAGAGTAGAAATGGGATAAGTGAGAGCTCTTTCAATTAGTATTTTGTAAGACCTCTTCCTTTGAACAGTTATAATTGCAAAGTATTTCCTTTTTCTTGCGACGCAAATAGCATCAACTATTAAAAAATTGTGCTAGGAATGATGACTTACCCTTCCTTTATTTAGCGTTTCCTGTGCTTCTAGTTTATAAACAAGAAAATCTACAACATAAAAGGGAAAATACTGATTAAAACTGACGAAGATTAGAATCTGTACTTAAATAATATAACTGTTGCGTACATAAATTCTCTTAAGAGCTGAATACTTAAGTAGTTACAATTTTCCAAAAGATCTTAAAAAAAAAAGCTACAGAGAGTTTAATTAAATGCTCAAATTTTGACAAAATATTTTAATTAAAGAGTTTCATAGTTTCATAAAATATTTTCATATCTTAGTGTGAGATATACACTATATATATAGTGTATATATATATAAAATATATATATTAAATCTGTTACATGAACTCTCTCAGTAGAGGCCCATTCAAAAGCATCATTCAAAAGTAAAAAGACATTTATAAATCGCGTATTCTTGCATTAGGATAAAAAAAACGTACTTTAAGAAGTGTGAAAGTCTAGACTAAGTTTAAATAAAACAAAAATTTCCCCTTTCGTTCCCTGATCTTCTTTTCAGGATTTGAAAATGCCAACTCACCCTTGCATAGCAATGGGACAGCTCTACACTAGATGGCACCAGAAAGCTATCGAGAACTGAACAGTAAGAATAATTTCTTACAGGTTCTTATTCTTTGCTAAAGTAGTTGTTTTAATTCAGCGGTTGAGTCCTCAGTTTTAGCCTTAGTTTAGCCTAAGTTTCAGGCTTTACTCTGAAAATCGTAGTGAATTCAACATAACAAAAGACTCAGAGAGAACTCAGAGGATTACATTCTGCTGAAGTTTTCATAGAGGGCAGACGTGTAAGAAATACAATGTGTGCCAACATTTCCCCCTCACACACAACTAGAACTTAGTTTTAATTGGAAAAAGAATGTAAGCATGTGTTTACCCTTAAGCATGTGTAAAAATTCTGATTCAGGGTCTAATTTCACATTGATGGAATGCAGGAAAAGATCCCATGTTTTTGGTACAAGTTTTAAATCTTCAGCATGCCAGAACAGGATTTACATATGCCCGTATTTCACATACATGTTAGGTTTATGTACATTGATATATACATATTCTCTATGTATACTATGCCATGTTGCAGTGATCTGTAAACAGTACTAAAATGATGAATACTTTTTCAAGAGTTAAAAAAATAAATAAAGAGATGTACTAAAAAGACCACCACAGATCTGCCAAGGTGGTCCTGCTAATGTGTTATACATTGGTAACTCATTTAAAATGGAACAAAATACATCTGAAGTTACTTTCTAAAGTAATCAAGTTATCTTAAATGTCGAAGTGAAAAGCACTTTACCTTCTTTTGCTTTCTTATGTTCAAGCCTTTCCTTTTGTAATGACTTTTCTAATCTTGACCTGTGCTCATATACAACTGAAAAGAGAAATTTTGTACACAATTCATTTTAAAAGTAATACATACATAAAACTTCACCCACCCCCAGCATCCCCAGAGAGCATTGGCACCGAATGTACCAGGAAAATACAAGTGGAATGAGATCATAGGATAAAGGACTGTTTGTGTCATTTGGGACGGTAACTTTTTTTCTTTTTTGCATGCTTTATTGATCCTGAGTTCTGGGTTATTTCCATTGCATAAACATAGAATGTGATAACCATGTAAGTGATTTGTTTACAGAGACAGTCAGCGATGGTGGATCTACATGAAAGCTACCAAATCCTCTTTCCTTCTTAGGTATGCAGGTACACATTTTCCCATGCTTTCATCCTCTCCTCCCTTGTTTGTAAAGAGACAAGGAAATAAGACAGGACAACCTTACTGCCAGCGTAAATCCCTGCAGCAAACAAACTGTCACAAGGAGGGAAGAGAGATGCACAAGAGCAGGACAGCTTAGAAAGGTGCAGAAGTACACTAGACAGGCTGCTTAGACTAAGACACGGAGAACCTGAGATCCACTCCTAAATCCTTCCAAAAACTTGGACAACTCGGTTTTCTGCAACCTTCTTTTTTGTAAAGCCTGGGTAACAGTAGCCTTTCACACCACAGTGCGGTTGAAGACCCACAGACTGCACAGTTAAATGCTTAGGTATAGTGTCCTGTATTTCTTAGTAAGCATGCACTGACAGCAAGTATACATATGCTAAAGCACCCTGTACTCACAATATCCATGTAATCTGAGGAGGATTTGGGGGGGGGTTGAGGGATTTTTCATGCCCCAGTTAAGGAGATAAGGCAGGAAGAACAAAAGAAATCATCTGAAGGGCTAGGATAGCTAAAGTATAAAGCTAAACTGGATGCTTCTCTGTATAGGGTATATGAGACTGCTTATCACGAAATCATTTCAGTTTGAGAGTAAAATTTAATCTTCACTGATTTTTAAAGGCATTTATGCATTTTCTTTAATGGAGTCAAAATACCCATACGGTAGTCTAGAGATGAATGAAGAAGTGGTCTGCGTACAGCGCTTCAGACAAAAAGCAACAGCAAAAGCTGAGGTTTGAGGGGCACTACTCATAGTAAAACCCACAACATCCTCAGCGGACCAGGTAACAGTAGTCATGCAGCGTGTCATGCGGTGTGTCACTGTCCCCTCCAGCGCAGTCACGGACTACAAAAAAATGCGTATTTTTTTTAAAAGATGCTCTGACATCTTTGCCAAACTCTGCAAGCCCTTTGAGCTGACACTACTACCAGAAGAGGTGCTTCTGCTGCTTGTTCTCGTACTGTCCTTCCCTTCGCCCTCACTCCTGTGGGTGATGGGACAGCAGGACCTAGCAGCTGGGGACAGGGTGCATAAGGATTTCGGGTGGCAGTGCCGGCTTGTACAGTTCTTAAGAGGGCAGTAGTGATGACTGGCAGTGACCTGGAACTCTGAGTGGCACGGCAGGAGACGGACTGCTCCAGGTTTGATTGCAGAAAGCAGAGACAACCTTATTTCTAGGTTTTTACGGTATGACAACCGCTCTTGGTCGTATCAATGGTCCAACGGACCAACCGTGCCATCTCTCAAGACCTGACAAGAACAGATGCCTAATACAAAATTTACACAATGAGTTTACAGTATTTCTTTGACACTGTCTCCCAGCAATTTATGCCTCCCAAAGACTGTCTGAGGTGCCCGCAGGTCCTTTGCATACACCATACCAAAATCGATTTTACATTTATTAATTTGTCTAATTGTTTGTTGTATCCATGTGTATTTCGGACATCCAATATCCTCTGGCAGGAAGTCCCACCATTTAGCTGCCAGTAAAGCAGCATTTCATTCAGCTTGTGTTTTGAACATCTAGTTTCTCACAAGTGATGGGGCACATCGGTCCCTATTTACCCTTTCCTCACCACTCACTAGACTGAAGGATCATTTTCTGAAATAGCCTACCAAGTTTGCAGTAAAGCAAAGATATTCATTAAAACTCCTACAAATGTACAATTATATTGGTTCGAGCTCAGTTTAACACATATACATTTCACTGTCCAAATTATAATTTGCACTCCTTTAAAGAGTTATTAATTTGTATTAATGGAATGTGTGATTTTTCAAAACTAGGAAACTCATTTTCCGAGAAGTAAACTGTTGGTGAACATAAGCCTTTAACAGGAAGCATCCAATAAAGACTTGTATCCTGCCAGCCACAGAAAACTCCTCTTGCACCTTAAAACGTGTTCTTATTTCCACCAAGGTGCATTCTGCAGGCTCTTTTGCTACTGGCTTATCTACAAGTGTTTACGTTTTGGCTTAGGAGCTGGAATGCTAATCAATCCTTGTCACCTATCTCTACTTTGCTATTTATCTTCTGAAGTCAAGGGCATCAGTCAAGATGAACTAATGTATCAACATCCTCTGCAACAAAACAAGCATGTAATGAATATTCACAAAGTCACCAGCAAGTAAGCTTTCAGAGGAGGAAAAAAAAAAAGGCAGCACCACAGTAATGGTTTTATCTAGGCACCAAAGATTGTGAATGCTGAATTACATTGCAAAAGGAACAGTAGTTGTAGCATAGCAACTCGGGACAGAAATGAAAATCCATAATGGGTTTCCCCTCCCTTGCAATCAGGGGCAGAAATAGGCTTTTTGGCAAACAGACTAAACCACAAACAGATTAATAGGTAATATTTTGCATTTCACTTCTTTGTCTGCAAGCCTACCTTCCTCAGCTCGTCCTAGTGTTTTAACAAGTAGGGGGGAGGGGGGGAACCCTGCACAACAAACCCATAAGAGCAGGGAGAAAGGAGAAAGAGAATGCAATAGTTTGGGTTTTAGGGACCGCGGTGCTCTGTACCTTTCACAGCTAATTGCATCTCTGCTGAGCTTCGGCTTTCCTGTCTTCACCCTGCACTTTCAAGCAATGTCTCTACATCCCTCCCAGGTAGTGCATCCTCACTGCTACCTTCTGCGTGCTAACCTTTGAAATACTGGAACAAAGCTGGCAAGGTCTTAATATAGCCCTTCAGATGGCCAGAAAGGACTAAGAAAAACTTCTTCCTACACCTCTCCCCTTCTACTTCATTTACTTGTTGGTTCAGCAATGTTCTTCTCTGATAAAAGTTCATAATGTGCAATGTAATGAAGATTTTGATGAAGAATAATTATTAAGAAAGCATGACTTCCATATTTTCTCACTTGCTCTTTTGGCGAGTAGGTTGCAGGTCAGATTTTTACGTACATATAGGAGTTTATCTCCCATAAACATAAATTATTCCCACCAGTCAGGAACTTCCTAGACAAGAAGAGCCCAAACTACAAGGCTCTTGTTACTACAGCAGGGGATTTCTCTTTCTTCACTACCAACCTGGATATAAGATGTCTGAGCAAAATTCTCAGAGAAATAAATACAATAAAAAACATGTTTTCTATTACAGGTTTCCCAGCTGGGGGGTAGAACCTATATAAGGAATCTGACAAATTCCTACTGGTGTGATGCACTGACAGGGCACTTCAACTTCACAAATAATTTGTTCCTAGGGTAAGTTCTTAATTTTGTACTGATCTTTGCACAAATACTTGAACTTTGTTTCTGTGTTATATTTAATAGAATGGTACAGTGGTCATCTAATGGCTAATAGGCACTATTCCAAAGCTGCAATAAAGAATAAACCGAAACCTGCAGTTAAGTTACCTATATAATGTAACCTACATGAATGAACAAAGAACAACAAACTCACAGAAAGGTGATCCAGCCTCAAAGAGCAGAGCCCAGAAACAGAACTGGTAAGATCACAGCTAGTTAAAACACCCTTCTCCTTCAACAAGGAAATATTTAACAGTTCTTGAATTGATCCCAATTAAATCAAGTCCTTGATTTAAGATTTTTCTCATACAGAAAAGAAAGTGGCGGAGAAGGGGGACGGGGGGTGCGATGCTCTGTAGGTTCTCAGAAGATTACACCACTTTGACCACTGCTGAACGTTAACTGCAACACAGGAGTCAAGCGATGTGATGAAAGCAAGCTTATTTAACAGTCATGGTTATTTCTCTTATCTTTGCTTTGCACATCTAAGCAGTAAAACTGTTATTGAGCAACATATGCTATTATTGTACATTTAAAAGAAAGTATCTCCTATTTTACGTTACCAGCAATTTTGCAGCTGTGTTACTTTGGTATTTTGGTCTGCCAGAAGCATGATTCCAGAGTCTAAAATACCTCAGTTCCCACTATCTTACATACTGGAAAATTAAGTTCACATTGGGATTTAAATATACATGATGCCAGAAATTTTATTAATTTCAATGTTATTGTTTCTTATGCAATTCTGCAATCTTTCTCTGAGCTTAGAGTAATACCTTTCATTTAAAACCAGCAGATTTCAGTAGTCTTGGCAACATTCAATGTTGCTTTCTCACAGACTGTGGCAGAGTTGAACTGAACCAGCAGCGTGTGGTAAGCCACACTGGCACTTTTCTAGTAGCACTACGAAGGTCTGTAGAACATAGACTTGTTATAAAAATACAGATAATTTCCAATTCTTGTCACTGCAAATAGAACCATTTAAAATGTGAACCCATGCAAATAGCTTTTCTGCTGAGTGCAAAGTATTTCCATGAGCCAAGGAAGAATCCCTTCAATATGGCATGTAGGATAGATTTTCTAGTCCAATGACAATAATTAATATTTTGATCTCAGAAGATATTTCTTGACTCATCTGATGCTAACATTTCATGCTGTGAGAACACGTTATTAATATAACAAGACCTCCTCCCCAAGCTTCCAGCTCTGTGTTAGATTAAGTCAGTGAATCTGGCTTCAAACAAGGAGATCCACTATTTCACTACTAATAATCTTATCAGAAACAGATTATCAAACTGTGGGTAGCTCCTGGACAAGTATCAGGATTCCCTACCACAGTACAACCCATATGGTCACAGCATATACTCCATCTATTTCAAAGACTCTCAATTGAGAGTTTAGCAATAAATGGATATTCCAGTGACATTGCAAACATCTAAGAAACAATGGATGTATTCCCACAATAAAGACTAGGAAAACTGTGGTTTAAGTATAGCACAAGAAAATAACATTACAGAAACCATATCTTTACAATATATTGAACAAAATATTGAAGCTGTTTCGTATTTTATACCCTTGAAGTTTTCAGTTTTGAATTTATACAAAAAGGGCAGAAATAGAAGCCAACATAATGTGAAACTGATTGCATGTGAAAAACAAGCATTTTTCTGGCTTAATTATGGAACAATTTTACATACAGGCAGGGATGGACTGCTCTCATTTTGCTCACTGAAAACCACAACTAGCATTGCATGACAATTACATTTACTTTAAAACAAACTCCTACACTTTTCAATTTACTCACATGAAGAATGATCAAGTAATAGCTTTGTCAAATTACAGCCAGTCACTGCAAAAGAGCAGAATTCCTCCTAGCAAACTAAACCATGCATCAGCAGTTGTGCTTAAAAATAACCACTGCTTTGACTTAATTCACTAGGCATTTATGTTGCTCAGAGTATTAATAATTTTAAGAGAGAAGTTTGTATTGAATACCTGGATCTTCACATCCAGGACTTCTGTAGTGTCTGTCATACACCTACCACTGATTTCAGTTGCACAAGGAGAAAGCATAACATCTACCTCTTTCAAAGATCCTGCACCAAAAATAGGCTATCAATTAAAATAAACCTGTTCCTCTAATAAGTTAGTCAGTACTCCACACTAAGAAACTACAAATGGAGAATGGGACTTGAGCAAATTATGGAGATTTGGGTCTGACTAGCTTGAGTGCAGGCAGTGACGTCCTGCCACACCATGCTCCTAATGCACAGAGTGGTTCTACACAAACGAGATGCACCACTGCTGCTAAAACAGCTCCACACGGAGCTGTAGACGGAGACTGATCAAGTGCCTGCACTTAGGTCAAAGTTTAGCCATGAACTACATATGATCTACCCAAAGATAACAGAGAACTGACTATGTGCATTTTTAGGTAGTATTTTCCATCTTGGAACACTGGAATTTTTTCTGGGTAAGTTGGAATATACCTGAAAAAAAACAAAGAATAGTTTGGGAATTACCTGTATCCTGGTAGTTGACATGACACTGAGTGTTGGGAATCCATTAAAGCTCATAGCTGACTCCTTAACTAAAGCTCTGAGACTCCTGCTTTTGGCTCTACAAACTCCAATTCAGTCCCTGGTGTCTTGCTCAGGACAAGAATTATCACTGATGCTCTCTATGAAACTTGCTTTCTATCAAGGGTTTTTTCCCACACTAACTTTGCAGAGCTTGGTAACAGATTAGACAAGGTATCGCAGCCATGAGAGAGAATCATGAGAGAACTTAAAAAGCTCTGGAATGTGTGGAGAGTTCAGATAAGCATATAAGAATATTCATATGCTTATCAAACCTTCAGCTTTGCATCCTCAAAAAGAAAAGAGGAAATCTGAAGCACAACGTGGAGAAGCGTTGCAGATCTTAAAAGTTTTGCTTTGACTGCAGTTCTGGAAATGGGGGAATGCTAGGGAGTTTGGCACACTGATGTAGTTCGCCCCAGAAACACATTCTTATATTTCTAAGAAATAGTTGTCGTCTCTATTCAATTATAAGGATGACATGAAAATTAATTTCTAAACTGGAGTAAGCACCTACATTTAATAGAATCCTTTCACTCCACCCTGCCTCATGTACTCCCTTTCTCAGAAGTCAATAACACCTCTAGGAAACAACAGATTTAAAAACAAATTGCAAGATATCTTGGGATATAGGGAGGTATTTATCATGTTGAAGCAGTAAACTGTAATAGCTGCTGCTAAAAATAAAAGTTTGAGAAGCAGTATTAAATGCGATTAAATATTTAATCCCTAACAGTTAGGCTTCAGACATGACTTTTATTAGGAAAGAGATCACGTTTTCCATCCCAGAAAAGATTTCCTGCGCACTCCACAAAAGATTTCTTCCAATCTTTGATGCCACCCGCGGTTATGACATGCTGGGTCAGATTAGCATCTCACCTTGCATATGCTGTTGTCTATACACCTATCTATGCTAAAGATTTTCTTTTGAAGTGATGATAAATGCAAATAGTTCAAACAAAACCTGTATAGTGTTTTTAGACTTAAATTCTTAAGGTTAGCAGATTTACTTCTAGAATAATTTCATTCCCTTTTCTTCTTATGATTTTCCCTCCATTATTCTGCCATTTTGCCGTGACACACCAGATCATTTTGAAGAAAACACACAGACATTCAGAAGAGCTGCAGAGACAAGTTTCCTTCTCACATCATCTCTGAATGTCCGAGTCTGCTCCACTCTCAGCTCCAGGAAACAAGGGCCTGTTCTTTCTCTCAAAAACTGTTTTAGCCTTTTTTTCAATTTTATGCAGATGTCTCGTGATTCTATCTACATGGTGTTAGGATCTATGTAAATATATATATATATATATAAAAAAACTAGTGCAAAATTGACACTGAAGAAAAGCGGTGTAATCTATATATATACACACACATTGTTTTAACGGTCTCTCCTAACTGAAACATACATCTGAATTTTTATTGTAATGGAATATGGCAAAAACTGATGTAATAGCTATGGTTATCACCTTACAAAACTGCTAAACCACTTCCTTAAATTAGTTCTCGAGAGCTCTAACACAGGGGACTTGGAGTCACCTCCAGTTGTATGTTTTGAAAAACTGCATACAGAAATCAATAGTTTGAGTTAGTGGTTTATAATTTATTTATTTTTTTGGTAACAGAATATCACTGTCAAACCTCAAAATATGCATCCAAGTATGACAGATTAACTGAAACACTGAAAATGGCATTTTTCAGCATCGTGGCATGGATAGGAATAGACTATGCCCTCCAGGAGCACAAGCAGGCACAACATCTCTGTAATTAAGCCCTGGAAATGACTGCCAAATTCAGGGTCTGAGTCACCTCAGGAAAATAAGATACTAGGCTAATTTCAGATACCTTGGTGGGGGGGCAGGCGGAATGCAGAGGAAGAGGTGGAGTAATTGCAGTTTCTTTTATTTCTTAATTAACGATCATAGTAGAAAATCTTGGGAAGTTTGGTTTATGCTAGATCACCAGAAAAAGATCAGAATTGCATCCAGCTCAGAAGACCCTCTTTAAACAAGGAACAGCATCCAGAAAGGCTGAATTCCTTAAGTGCTTACCTTAGGCTCCAACATGGCTAGAAATTCATGCCCTGAATCCTAAAAATCCCAAGAAAAATCACCTAACAAAAGATTCTGCCTTAATTAGGCAGAAGTTGTTCTGCATAGTTCATTTTTTCCAGTAATGTGAATTATTTAGCTTTCATTACCATTAAACCTCAAAACAGCACCTGACTTTCAGCAGGACAGATTTAATTACTTTTTCTATGCAAGGATCCTATTCCAAAAATGAGCAAAGTGAACTATATTAGCCACAAATTGCTGGCAATATCTTCACCACTATGTAAGAGATGCTATAATGTGTACTCAAATCTCAGAGTGGGTGGAAACCTTACTCATAAGGTTGCCCCACCCAGACATACATACCCCTGCCCAGCAAAACAACCAGCCCAATGAGACAATGCGTTTGGAGCATCACATTTATAACTTAAGAATTCAGTCAGTTTTGCTCACATAGGAAGTAAGGAAGCAATTCCACTCTGTTGTTTAGGCTTTGGTTTTAACAGTAAACCAACAGTCTCCACACCAGGAGTGCCTAACTCTCAGATATTAACTTTAAAGTTTTGTCAGTACAGTTGCAAAGTCACAACCCCCCTAAGACTCTTCCCACATTGTGTGCTTAGCACAGCCAGACATCGCTTAAGCTATGCTGTTGCCTACAGGATTTCTGGCTCAGTTTGCAGCTACAATTTTCAGATCATGACCGTGGCAGTTTCATCCTCTGCTTCTCTACTGGTCTCCATCCAACAAAGCTGATGATGTTTTAGGTGATGCAGAAGCTTCTGTCAAACCTTTGCCTGCTAGGAACGTGTGACAGAAGTCGACTGTCAAAGCAGCCAGAATGCAAACTCACCAAAGCATCCACCCATCTTGCCCCCCTCCTCCTCTCTCAGCTCTGAAGTCTTCATAATCACAGACAGATCAATCACTTAGAAGCTTTAAAAAGCTTAAATCATCATCAGTAACAAATAGTTCCAGGATATTGGCTCTATCTTGCATCAGTCTGCTAGCTACCAGGCCCAATATTAAACTGGGGAGGGGGAACAACAAAACCCAGAGAATAAAACCACCCTATTACCTCATGCTGCTTAATATTCCTTCAGACTACATGCTCTGTGATCTTCAGCCCAGATTCCAACTTGGGTGCAGATGTAACATTGCAGCACTAGTACAAATTTATCCTAGAATTATTACGTCCACAAGGAAAGTGATTGAAGGGCACTTGGGCACACATTACAGGAATGAAAAAAAAAAACCCAAACCAAAAAATGAGCATTTGCTCAATTTATTTTTCCAGTCATAGGATTCAGCTGCTGGGACTCTCACTTACTATGGACCTAGAAGCAACAAACCAGCTCCCTGAGTTAACTGAACCAAACAAAGCTCTAGCACCTTGTCTGTACCCGGATTATTAAGAAATATTAGTAATTCCAGAAAACCCCAAATCTTCAGGCTGAGCTGCAAAACAGACATATATCTATCAATATACATTTTATACATACATATATGTACGTACAAATGCATATACGCATACACATTTACAGCATATAGATCTTCCATACTAAAATTTTGCACAAATAATTTTAAAGGTTTAATGTGTTTTAAGCATTTAGAACATTAAATACCCAGTGGAAAATGTGAATGGAAGTACAAAAGACAGATTCTTAGATGAGGTTACAAACCAAAGCATACCATTTCAGGAAGCCAGGTAGCAGAATTAGGGATGCTGTATTTACCATTTCCTGCAGTACTGTACTTGGTGTTGAAGTAGACCCATGTGCCAATAGTACACAGAGAACTAACCTCTACTATTACAGTGCTACCACAGATCTTTCAGATCTCAGATAGCAACAAAACACAATCAAAATAAGCGCTGTAGTGTTACGTGCAATCTGAAACCAATAGGAATGACAGGAATTCAGGCTGCTGTTATTACGGAGAACAACCAACCCATACAGGAACTGCACAGATGTAGCTCTACTTGTATGACGCGTGTGAAAAATAAGCCATCAAAAGTACTGTTAGTTCTTCCTAGCTCTGCCAACTTATGGTACAAGTTTAAATAGAGTACTCTGAAAGAGGGGTGAGATAGGGAAGTACATCCACATCTGTATGTACTTCACTAAGAACAGCTTTGGCTCTGTGTAGTTAGCATGCAGAAAGACATAATAAATATTAACCAATAAAGTTACACGGAACTATGATCTAGTGATATGAACTATGAACTGTGATGCATTACGCAAGCCTCTATACATAGAGCTGCTATAGATCCGATCAACCTCTAGCAGGTCACCTCCAAGGAGGGGCCTCGGTTTAGGACAAGTGGCACAACAGGCACAGAGGAATTCTACATTTGCTTTTCAGCTGGTGCTTTGTAGCACTGGATCAGACAGCTTTGAGGAAACCCACACCTTGTCTACAGTAGGACAAACTCTGAACTCTCAAGTCCAGAGTCCCTGCTGGCTGGCTCCCAAGATTACAGTACGGTCTCAGACTGCACAGAGATTGCCTGAAGCCACCAGATACGTTAAGACTCCAAGATAAAGAGCAAGAAAATTAAGGTAGTAAAAGGCACTAAATGTAGGCTGCTATTAGGATTAGGGATTAAAACAGATTAAACAGATTAAAATAGTACACAAGGGGTTACTTAATACCCAGAGGATGAGAAGACAGAAACTGTAAGGGCTAAAAAGACATTTGTAGATACATTCAATCTTGAAGCAGTCAAAGATACGATCAGGTTCATCTACAGCTGTTAATGCATTTCTGTTCTAGCAACTGAAGTCTGTTCCTATATGGCCAATAATTTAAGACTTAGTTTGACGCATCTTTGTAGGAGGCAAAGAGTGTCAAATTTTGGTTTTATCATTTTAAGAAATACTAAATAAGATTATCTTCATTTTTTGAACATATAATGCTCAGAGAATGAGATTTAAAAACAATCGGCTTACTGGGAAGATCAGCTTCTCTACAAAAGACCTTATAGATATGAATGACTTCAGGTTTTCTTAGCAGCCAAGAAATTTTGTGTCATCTCTAAATTTTGCCTCTGGTATTCCCTTTGTGTGTTACAAAAGCTGCCCTACTTTCTCCATGCCCATCAGAACTTTGTTAAAGAGATAAAAATGCCAAAGTTTGACATTCTTTTTTGTGGGAAGTTTCACTTTCAAATACAAAACCTTCTACAACGTGAACTGTCTAAAGGAGGTGAGCTTAAGATCCCAGCCTCTCCAAGCAAGTTGTTCTTACCATGTTCCCCAAGTCTGCCATCCTTCCATTCGCACCCTGGTCTTACTTCAAGAGGCCCAAATACTTCTCAGCTGAGTAGCTGAAGCTGTGAAGACCAGACAAAACAGAACTCCCTACAACCACAGTCATATGCAGCCCTCTTCAGTTCAGGTGCATGGGTTAAATGATTTTGAGACCTCTTCCTGCACCATTTTTCAGTGATGAGAGTGCTATTTTCCCACCTATACAGAAGATTTAGCCTGCTTCATGTGCTGCGTTTGAGCAAAACAAGTCAATGAGAAAGATAAAAATCTAAGATGACTGGCTTTTCGAGCAAAAACAGAAAGCGCTGCTCATTCAGGCATGAAGAACAGGCAAGTACCAAAAAGAAGGTTCTTACCACCTACATAGACGAAAAACCTAAAAAACTGTATGTACAAAGACAGAAAAATATTAGAGGGGACAGTAGTAAGCGAAGGGAGGCTGCACTCCAAGCTACAACTGAGGATCCTTCTTAAGATTTTGGGCAGACCAAAGGCATTCAGGTGCAAAACTGTGACCTTGTACATAAACTTAGGAGTGGCCTATGATCCTTAAGCATTTCATAAACTGACTCAGGTTTCACCCAGAAGCCCTGAGAGTGTTCCTCTGTGTACAAACAGGAAAACAAATGTCTTTATAGGCACCAACAGTCACAACAAAACCCAATCAAAATTCAGAAAACAGGTGATATTTCACTGTCATCCAAGCGTTTCAATCCAGTCGGCCTTCCAGGAGCAGAGCTAGCCTGGCACAATACAGCTTCAGGATCCTCAAAAGATCAACTTTAAAGAGTTGCTTTTTTTTTTTTTTTATTTAAAACAATAAAAGCCTACTGATGAAACAGTTGTTCAGGAAGTAGAAGTCCAAGGTTCAGTTCCCTCCTCAGCTTTTAATGAGCTGTGAAGTCTTATTTAATCACCCAGAAGAGAGCTGTAAGCACTAAGAAATCAACCACTGTTGATACTGCACCCTCTTTTCCTCCTGGCAATGCTATGTCAGTGATCTTGCCCTTTAACTGGTTCCTGTTTAAAAGATTTCAGAGTGCTCCTATCAAACTCCACACCCCAAAGTTACCTCCAGACCAGTATCTACAGAGAAACTGATTACACTGCATGGAAAAGGTAAGCTGCACTACTTTAGTAGTGATGCATTTTATTGTTCTCATAAAAGAATAATCTCTCATGTTGTTAAGGTCATAAAACAGATGTAGCCTAGAAGTTCTTAGAGGTTTTTTTTTGTTTGTTTGGCAACAGAAATATTGTTGATTTAAAATCCAGGCCATTTAAAATCAAAAGTTCAAAGTGCAGTCAAATACTGCACCTGCAAACACAGGATTTTCTGTCAGCATTTTATGTTGTTTCAAAGTCTCGTGTTTAAAGAAAATTCCTTCCTATTGTTCCATATCAAGAGTTAAATAGGAAAGGTTCAGAAATGGTTCTGGTGTTGTACATCATCAGTTAGCATGGTGCTTGCGTATCTCTGGGTGAGCTGCGCATAGGCACAGGTTCTGAATTATATATGTTCTCCTCACTAATAAACTCCTACTGCAAAAATCCAAGCAACTATACGGGGAAGGCAATCCCAGAAAGAGTCACTAAAGGCACAGGAAAAGACAGGTAAGAAAAGTTTATTTCTAGCACACTAGGCTCAAATCCTCTGAAGTCCTTAGACATATAGCTTCCATTTACTTTAGTGGGAGATTAGGCATCTAAAGCTTGCTGCTGCGTTTAGTGTGTCTCTGGGCTCTCAGCCTCTTTTAGGTATGTTAGCTATTGCCATAATACAGGCAAATTTAAAGAACCAATTTTATTGTTACATTGTATTTTTCCCTGTATTCTGTGACTTAATTGCTAGTAATTATTGTTCTTTAAACAAAGTTTACTGCTACCATACTAGCATAGATCAGATCTCCTGCTTAATAGGCTTGATACATTGGCATGGGTCCCAGAACCACGTGAATTTATTGCATTGATAATCAAATGTATTAATGTTTTTGGATTCCGGTCTGTACTTTACATTTCTCATTGCTATACTGAAACAAGCAAGAGAATACTTACATAAAATGCAGCACTGTCACCGCATTTATCAACTACTAGTTACCTGCTGCTTCCATGAACTTGCTGGGATAGATGATGGCTACTCAAAATAATGTTTCAGATGTGTAAAGTTTAAACTAACAGTCCAGACCCAATATAATCTGATCAAGAGAATCTCTCTTCTGTGTTAGGATAAAGTTTGTTGCATGCTCCTCTTTGGTATAGCCAGAGCAACAGAAAAAGCTAACTTGTTGAATTTTAGCTTGAGAACAAGATGTTCCTGTGTCCTCTTCAAATACTGTTGGCAAATATACAAACTAGCAAAAGTAGCCCTTTAGCCATCTGCCACATACCCACCTCCTGGCCAAACATTTACATCTTTTTCGTGACTAAAATGAAGGTTTCTGTCAAATGTTTCCATGGCACTACCTGGAAACGTCCTGAAAATGTAATACTAAGTAACAATGGTCTCAGATCGTAGCTAAATGTATTCAAGTAACAAATCACTATAAGAATCTAACAGCATAAGCCCGATTCTGCACTCTCTGCGTAAGAACTGTATGCTTCTATGCACACTTTTATGTATGCTTTCACAGGGAAAAGTATGGTTGAAGATCACCCTGAAGTTAAGTACTGTTACAGCTGCTACAGCAGACCACTCTTATTCTTGTTTTATAGGGATTTGAGAAATAAAACTCTAAAGAGTTTTGAAAGTTGGCTCTGGACTTTGTATATGCTGACCTGATAACCTTGCACTTGACAATTAGAGAGGCGCTGAGGTCTTGCACTTCCTAGAGCACTGATGCTTCACATGTATACCTGCTGCTTTGCATCTGATTTCTGGACACGCAGATGTCAGACATCGGCATCTTTTCATCTTCAAGTACAGGATGCCGATATTTGGTGCCTCCTTAAACCAAGATACACAAGGATCTGTATTTATGTGGCACCTTTAAGCCACGAAATTCAAAGTTATGCCAAAAGCAATAGAATAGCCATATCCAAATAACTTATTTGAACTTTACTTTCAAACTACCCTTTAAAAAAATGCTTTATTAACATACTCCTCTCCTCCCTCCTGGAGCTATTTAAGGTTTATGCTGCCCAGGAACTGCAGCCTTGCATTTTTGCAGCCGCATGTTCTCTCAGCAGCATAAAATTAATACTCCTAAGACAACACAGAAGCACGCAAAGGTCCCACAACCAGACGTGGTCTGTACTGTTAGATGAGCGGTGGGCAGCACGCCTGCCTTTTCCGTTTACACCGGGAATTCCAAAGTGATGCGCAGTCCTTTGGGAATAAGAGTCACTCTATAAAATGTGTGGGAGCGAGGGGGAACGCGAGCTCTCTAGCAGTCCGCGACAAAAACTCACACTGACTTCAGCAGGGCTAGGATCCTTCCTACCCGCGGTTAGATACCAAAACCCCACAGGCTGGAGGGAGAGAAGGGTTAGAAGCGCCTAAGGAGCGAATCTTTGCGAGAGGCTGGACAGCTGGAGCCCAGACTTCCCCAGAGGAGGAAGGAGGGTATTCCGCAAGCCATAGGAAAGGGCGGCAGAGGCTCCTGCCGAGGTAAGTACCTTGTAACTGAGCTGAGAGGGACTCTTGATGCTGCTGGTACTTGAGCGCCGTGGCCTCAGCCTTCCTCAGCTGGCCCTGCAGCTCGTAGTAGAGCATCGCCCCGTAGAGGAAGCCGAACACCACAGTCAAGAGCAGGAGGGTCTGGAAAATCCGCTTCTGTTTTCGGGAGCACATCCCGTTGCCCATGTCCCCGGCGGGGTCCCGAGGGCCCCCGCCCCTCACGGCTTAGCAGCGGGCAGCTGGAGGAGGAGGCGGCGGACGACGAGGCGGCAGCGGCAGCATCGGAGGCCCCGGGCCCGCGCCGGGAGGAGGAGGAGGA
>NW_010972798.1:866403-866720 GCF_000737465.1 Haliaeetus leucocephalus
CCCCCCGCCGCCGGCCCGGGCGGGGAGAGGGTGAGGCGGCGGCTCCCGGCCTCCGTGTCAGAGCGGGGAGGGCGGGAGGAGAAGAAAAAGCAAAACAAACCCTCTTGTGGTGAAGTTGCTTCGCAGTTACTCACCTCGCCGACGAGCCTGCCGCGGAGATGAGGACGCAGGGCCGTCTGGGAGGACGGGGCAGACACCCGCCCGGGAGATTTGTCATCCCGCTGGTGAATAAGCGGAGATAGGTACCGGCAGGAGGAGGCTGCGGAGCGCAGAGCCTGCCCGCCGGCCGCCCCTCCGGCGGCGGGCGCGCGGCGGGG
>NW_010972798.1:866845-867206 GCF_000737465.1 Haliaeetus leucocephalus
CTGTCCCGGCCTGAGGGGAGGAGAGGAGAGGAGCGGCGGGGGCGGCTTCCCGCTCTCTCCTCAGGCGGCGCCTTCAGCCCGGCCCGGCCCCCGCCCGGCTGCTCGGCCGCCGCCGCCCGCTACCTGAGAGGAACAAAGGCAACTTCCCCGGCCCCGCACTTACGTGTCACCTCCGCTCCGCCGCGGCTCACCCCGCCGCGGTGATCCCCGAAGGAAGTCCCGCTCCGGGCGCGGCCTCATTGGGCCCAACCGCGGGTCTCTCTCCTCCCCTCGGGGCGGCAGCGCCTGAGCGCATTGGGTACCCGCCGCGTCCGTCCGCCGCTCGGCCGGGCGCTTCGCTTCCCTCCGCCCGCCTCTTCTC
>NW_010972798.1:867364-882724 GCF_000737465.1 Haliaeetus leucocephalus
GGGGGCCTGCGGGACGCCCGGCTCCTGGGGGGGTCTCGTACTGAGAAGGCAAAGTCCCAAAGAGGCTGTTTTTATAACCGAGCACCTGATTGATTTACCCTCTTCATCACATTAATCTGTTTTTCTCATAGGTCGTTGGCCGTCCCTTTGTTTCGGGGTGCTGGCTGCACCCAAGAGGTACTGCGCGTCACGGCCTTCGCCGCTCTTTGCTTGTCCTCCTCCAAGCTCAGGCCGCTGGTGAATCTTAATTCAGGGGCAAAGCTTGTCTCTGCTTAACGCAGTGCTCCCAAATGCCACTGTCGTGCGTAAAAAGGTGAGACAGGTCTTACGGCATTTATCCTTAATCGGCATGACTTCAGAATTAGCGTAACTAGAGTTCTCTCTACTAGTGTGTTTTATTACAGGGAAAAAAACCAAACCACAACCAAGACTCAAGCTGAACGAGAAGTCATAATAAGCAAAAAAATCAAAGACATACTCCAAAGTTATTTTTTCGAAAAATATCTAACTGATTGATCTGTGTTTTTCACAGACATTATTCTGGCCTTAAAAGAAAACTACATCAAAGAGGCTTTAAAATTTGTTATTCAAAATATTCCACATATACCAGTAATTAACAGCAGTCAGTACCACAAGATGGTATGACTTCTATCTAAATGTATTTCAAATTTGTATTTGTTGCCTTTTAATTTAACAGAATGCCTTGCTCTCCGTCTGAGGACTGAAGTGTTCAAAATCCTGAGTTAGACACTCAGGAAGAAATTGTAATTGCTTTGAAATAGTGATACTTTAAAAAAAATCGTACTCTTTTCTCTTGCCTTTAAGAAGCTTCCTGAAGTTCTTGAAGTTCTATTTAAAAACTTCTGTTCAAAACCATGAGTGTTTCAAATTGACTTGTCTTCATGCAGGTTTATAGTATCCATTTCTTTCACAAAGTAGTCCCAGTAGGGACTAGGTTTCTTAGTATCACCCAAACTCCAGCTTCCCTTCCTCTCCCAGGCTCCTTCAGAGACGTCCAGTGCATTTTTGCATTACCAGGCTCCTCAGGCTGAGCGCAGTTAAGTAGAATGAGACAATTCTTTATTTCTAGACTGAGACTTTGAAATCACTGAAGGTGATTTATGCTTCAGTACTGCCGCTATTCAAAGTATTCAATTTCTTGTATTTCCACTTGTTGCTTACATTGCCTTTCGTAAAACCAGTCTACGCCTTTAGTTTTGATCGCTGTGCTGGAGAACAATTGGCTAACCAGCAATTTCATCTGAATATGGCGGTCATTTTGGGTTATCATTATGATGAATAGATGTTATTTTATACCTATTCCAAATACATTCAATTGATTATGTTGTAAATGTACTTTATCTGCTTGTAGAAATTGGCAGTACCATTAACAAATGCTGAGAAAAAAAGCAAATTGGTATGTCCTTTTGCTTAATCAAATATTACTTATTTTCAGTAATAGCTAGTGATATATCTCCTCTTCAGCTCATGTAAATTGTGATTCTTCACGAGCAAACCAATTAGAGTTAAAATGAGGAATTTATTGGGAACAAGGGACTATTATGCGAAGCTATTCGGCAAATTTGAATTGCAAGTCCCAAAATAGAAAGGTTTGGACCTAAAAGAGACTGTAATATATTAAAAAGCATTAAATTAGTTGCTAGGAGAGGAATATTACTTTGACTGATCACTGAAAAAGTTACTGATATAATCAGAAAAGTTGGGGGATAAGTGCTTTCTGAGCCATGTTGTACCATGGGAAGCATGCTCGGGGGCTGCAACAGGGAATTCATGGCCAGGCATTAATACACACCTATTTATCATCTTTAGCTTAATTTCCTAAGCAAATGAGGCTTGTGCAATCAAACCGTCTGTCAGTTTACACTTTGTAGTACAAGCAGTTGGCCAATGCGTTGGCCAATTTCAGACAAATTTAACCAGGTTGTAGAAATGTTGAGCAAAATGAAGTTCCTATAGGTTTTGAGAAATTAGAGGAGCAACCTATAAAGTATAACCCTGTAAGTTCACTAACAGAAGGAAAGGCTACGCGTGCTCAGACTCTGTCAGGTAACAGAGAACCTGTTCAGGGGAAAGATGTTAGAAATATCCCATTTTTTTGGGACATGGGTTCTTACCGTCAACCACAAGATGTGTGAAGCCAGTCCTCAGTAAGTTTGGACATCACAGAACTACATGGGTTTTTATCTCCTGTGTTTGTTTTCCTCCTCTTAATGTAATTCTCTTGTATTTTCTTCCGTTTTTTCACTGTCAGTTTTACTAAGCTTGATTCCGTGATTATTTTGTAGCTAGGGATACCAGTTTCTAACGAAAATGATCATTGAACAGCTTTGAGTTTTTCCAGAATGATCCAATGAACACAGCAGTTAAATAGATCAGGCAGCAGGTCTTTTTTTTAAATTTTTTTTAAATCCTACCAATCAATGGATCAGGGATCCAAAGTGATGGAAATGTACAGTGAAGGTTGTCCCATACAAGTCACAGCCCATTCATATGGTTGCCAGAAGTTAAGGAATGTACTGGCAAGGCATATGTTATTACCTCTCTAGCTACAAAGTACATTCCAGCCACAGATGTTAGGCAAGAATGACCTTTTTGTCCAGTGACTGAAGCTTACTAATGCGTACAAAGGTTGTTTTAACACTCAGTGTCATTTATTAGTGGTCAGGAACTGAAAGAATAAAGAGGTTGGACTTGAAGAGGTGAATGCTCCTGGGAAAATAGAATTTATCCTTGCCTGAGGTCATACTTTGTGACATTAGGGGAAGTCAGGCTTTTTATAGCTGCCTGTGTCCGAGTGTCCAGCTTAAGTAGTCGGTTGAACTCTGTTTGCTGATGTCCTAATTTGAGGTGAGGACAAGGAGAGCTGTGTTTTAATATAGAAAGTGCTGTGCTACTTAATATTCTGAAAAAAAAAATAATCAAACATAAGGTATCCCAAACTGGACACTCAAAGTTAACACGGCTTTGACATTTGTTTTCTGGTGCCTCAGTTCTGGCTGTAGAGCAGTAGATGATGACTGACTTCTACCTCATGGATGCATATAAAGATACATTTTTCTAAATCACTCAGCATTCACGGTAGGAATGGGGAGGACACACGGTCAGAAAATTCTGCATAGGTACATAGAATAATTTAAACAGCGTTCCATACTGAGATGAGAAAATGTGGTTACTATTGGAGATGAGTAAGGAGGCTACACTTTGACTTTGAATATCTTGTTTCTGGTGCTTCCTGACTTAAATAGTCTTGTCATTTTACTGGCTCCAAAACATTATCCTTTGTAAATAATTAATGCAGGTAAGCAGATGCACTAAAAAGTACAGTTGTTTTAATAGGACTGGGAAGTAACAGAGCTATGTATGCCACAGATCTACAAATTCACTATACATGTGCCATAGAGGACGCACTTGGAATTGCCATACATTACATCATTGCCATACAGTCGCCACAGATGAACTTCAAGGGCAGTACTCCAGGAGCTATTAGTTGCTTGTCAAGGCAGAACAACTTCTAAGAAACACTAGAATTTGATCAGCTTCTTGCCGCAATCCCCAGAAAAAAACCTCATACCGTTACGTGCTCCATTGTTCTTAACATGACAGCTACCATAAAAACTGTTAGTAAACACTTAAATATTAGGATCCCAAATCATTTAAATACCATGTTAAATCATGAATTGACATTAAACAATGGTTAAATGATCCACCTTATAAGAAACTTGCAATTGGAAACCCTGTGTTCCTGAGGGATGGTGATTTACAATAAAGAAAAATAATAATGTTTGGGTGCTAATGATAATACGAATGCTCTTAGGATTAAGGGGCTGGATATTTCAGCCTTTAGGCATTTACCTAACAGCATGTTATATGCACAGAACAGATGTGTTCTGAGACATGGATCTGTGTGTATTTTGCTTCTGTGTGTTTTTACTACAGATTAATCTGAACCACTAAGTGAAATACAAACAACAATAACGCTCACTTGGCCCCATGCAGGTGGATGTGTTTTGTAGCGTGGGCAGCTACACATAAAAGACATGGGGCTGTGCCTGCAGTGAGGTGGGAACAGGAGAAAAATCTAACTCCTGGGGGAGCACCATGCAAACATAAGAACGGTTTGGACGCAGGAGCCTGGTGGTTTTTCCGCATGGTAGAGTGTTGGGTAATCCTGTGTCCTAGCTGAAAAATTCTGCAAGGGAAGTGGGCTTCCCCATTTTACTGTTTCAAAAGATAGCAGTTGCATTCCGTATTTTATGAGTTAGAGGAAAATATTGAACTTGGGAACACTGACTACAGACATTGTTTTTTCTGATACATAGAGTAATCCCCAGTGATTACATTTTCCTGGTGCATTTCCCATTGGGCTGTCCAGACTGGAGGCCATGGCAGGTGGAGGAGTAAATAGGTCAGTCAGTTTTGAATTGTTCCATTCCCTGCTTTTTCCAGCCTTGTCAGACTTGTCCATTTTTTTCACAGTCTTTTGGTTTTCCAGCACCTGAATAAAAGCCAGGGTCTGATATCCTACAGCTGTAAAACTGTCTGGCCTTCCAGAAAAGAGAAATCTCCTCTTCATAATTGTTTCCATTATCATTGCACTGTAAGATAAGGTAGTGACTGATGAACTAATGTACATTTCACTGATGTTTATATCCATGATATCTTTGTGATTTTTTAAGGATCTGAAATGGAAACTTTTAAGCAGAGTTTGGAAAGAACTGTTTACTTGCAGAGTTAATTTGAGGAGAGAAAACAAGCACTCAGGAATTTATGTATAAAATCTGAAGAAATGTAGATAAAGAACTTTAAATGAAATTAAAATGAACTCAGGACTTTAACAGCCATATTCACATTCATTTTCATCTTCATAGGAGTGCCATCTCCATTAGTGATATTATCATGGCCTGCCAGACTCAGAAATAGAAACTGTTTTTCCAGTCAGTTACAGGATTATCCCTGGATTATAGTTTTATTTTAATTTTAGTTATTTACTTCTACCTTTTCTGCTGCTCTTATACACCAGGAAAATATGTGTAGGCTTGTCTCACAAAGCATGACTATCTGTCCTAATTGTTAGTCTTGGAAGTGCTTTACTCTTACATTACAAACTAAAATTAGTTCCAGTGCAAAGGAATTTTACAGATTTGTTTGGGAACATAAAAGAGTATAGAGGAGTGGATAAAATAGCTGAATATGAGAAAGACCTGTCAGAAAAATCTTAAGCTCTTCTCCTGAAAGATTTGTAAAATTTTGCATTTCAAGTGTCACTGTTGAATTTGGTAGGAGTGGTTGCACTTAACCACATATGTACCTGTTTGCAGTGTCTAGGCCTCAATTTGTAAAAGGCTATCTAGGAACTCACTGAGCTCTTGCTAAAGAAAAGAAGTCCTTAATTTAAGTGAAAACCCTATTCATTTGTTGTGTGTCAGAAAATTCTGCCATTTCCCCTATTTTTTTTTTTCCCCCCAGTCTTTAGTACTTCATTGTGTGGGGGTTTTTTTGGTTGGTTTTTTTGGTTAGCGTTTACTTTTTGTGCAAGTATTTATCTTACCGGTAGCTCAAATGCCTTGAAGAATTTGAGTGGAATTCTTTACCACGTGAGCTGCTGTAGGATTAACATGGTCCTGGTGTTCAGATGGTTCAATGCACATGACTGGACACCTTAACAAGATGCGATGATTCCGGTCCCCAGGTTTGCAAACCTTTTCTCCATTTTGCTGATACAAGTACAGCTCTTCACTGTGTTTTAAATTGTTCAGCTTTGTGCGTTGTGAATATTTTATGCCTGAGATAGCCAAAATGACTTCAGTCCTGTTGGTGAGGATTCGCTCTTGACTGCTTCCTCTTGAGAGAAGTAGTATTTTTTTGTTTGCTACCGAAAGCTCATTGAGCCACATTTTGCCAGATTCAGTTGCTGTTTGAGTTCCCTTCAAAGGGTTTTGTGTAGGACTCTCTCCCCCTCCTCCCATTTACCAGAAGATAAATGCCTGCTGGCAGCTCTCAGTCACTGCCACATCGGTTTTCCTCACAGCTTTCCCTGTTTGT
This sequence comes from Haliaeetus leucocephalus, assembly GCF_000737465.1. Lineage (NCBI taxonomy): Eukaryota > Metazoa > Chordata > Aves > Accipitriformes > Accipitridae > Haliaeetus > Haliaeetus leucocephalus. The sequence goes on from NW_010972798.1 coordinate 873,428, forward strand.
CCAGCTCATCAGGCTGTCTGGGATAACGGGTATTCTTGCAGAGGTTAGGTTTATTATGCATGCACATGTAAGTGAGGATGACAAAGTAAAGAACCACTAAGGACTTGTACGAAGATGGTCCTGAAAGAAGTAATTAATGGTTATACCAGTAAGGTTCTTGAACTAGCTGTAGAAATGACATTGGAAATTGATCTTTTTGTCTGTGAAAAAGCATAGCTTGTCTTTTGGCTTGGATCCGTGCAGCACTGTAAGGACAGGAAAAAAGATCCCAGGAGCTGTTTGTTTTTGCAGTTACTAAAACCGATGAGCTCAGTGTTTGGAAATGCTGCAAAAAGGGAGAGAAGACCTGGAGCAAAGCAAGGGAAATTCATATGCAGGGTGGAGAGAAAATGACTGTCAGATAGTCGGTGCCACCTAGTGGGAGCTCTCCAGAAGATTGAGTAGAACCAGGCTGCTGCTTTACACCCTAAAGAAATCTCATAGAGGTCAGGCTGTGAAATAAAGAAATCATTGATGAGGGTGTGGGTGCTCAGCAGCATCAGCAAGCGAGGCAGGGAGTGTGTGAGATGAAGGCAACAGCTGGTGGACCATGTGTGGGTGAAAAAAGTAAAGTCAATTAAATCTATGATACAGTTCCTTTATAAGGGGACTTGTGTCTTTTAGAGTTAGCTAACAAAAAACCCCCTAACATTACTCAGTCAGCGGAGAGGAGCTCTTTGCCTGTGATGTGACACAAACCAACTGGAGTATTGCCCTGAAAGGTTAGGGAGAGACAGGAGACAGTGTGCACATGCATGATTTGTTAATCATACCTGAATTGTAAGTGCTTTGAGGCAATGGAGCTCATAAAGTTTTACAAGCATTTACACAGCACATTTACACTGTGAATAAAGAGGTGCTATGGCTGCGATTAAGAACCTTTGTATGGAATTACTGCATAATAAATAATGAGCCTTGAGAGTAAAACCTACTCATCTATGTTGTCAGACATTCTTGTGTTCTGGCCATGATGATGAACAGTCTCTGCGAGGCATGAAGTCCAGCTCAGTGCATGACTTTTTTGTTTGACTTTTAGGTTGGTTTTTTTTTAATTTAGTTTCCTTAGGAAATGATGCTGCAATCAGCCAAGGGTGTTGTGTTTATGTGTTGTTCTCTTTAAAACCTTGCAATTCATTTTCTGATTTAAGCAGACTTATCAGAGGGAAGCAATCTCAGATATTACATTCCTGAAAGTTTCATGCAAATAGGTGGCAGGGTAGAGGAGAGTGAACCATGAGGGAAAGGCTGAAATGTGGTATCAACTAGCATCTGATAACACAGAAAAATACTTTATAAATACTGGAAGCACAGGAAAAGCTACAATTACTTTTGGTAGTAAACTATAAACCATAAGATTTTCAAAGGTGAGCTTCTGTTGGAACTATTTGTTTAGGCAAAAATAACAGAAAACTGGTAGTAAAACAGGAATGTGAACAGGATTAGGGTATTAAGCAGCATCAGTGGTTTTACTCCTGATTACAGTCTCTGAAGTGGAATCACGTTGCTGGAGAACAGTTGTCATCATACCCCAGCACACTGCCTGGTACCGTGGTACCATTTAGTGCTACAAAAGTTCTTAGCTGGAATACATTTATATTCTGGCAGAAACCCAAGAACGGTGTTTGTCTTACCTAGGTTTCTCTTGCTGTTTCATAGTAGAAAATCCTAGTATACTGTGAACATATTCTTGCTATTTTCCACTCGTTCTATTTTAAACATTAAGGTAAACCTTGTCCCCAGTTGGTGGTTCAGAACTATAATATGTGACTGCCAGCAGACTGAGGAACTGATGGTCCCTGAAGAAGGTTCCCTATGATTTAAAAGAGGGTGGCAATTCACATAGTCCTAGGAAGAACAAATAGGTATGGACTGAACTCCCTATCTCTATGCTACCGCTGGGACTCCTGCCTCTCTCCTCTCCAGGCTCAAAGGGGATCTCCCTTCCTCCCTATCTATTCAGCCCTTGATCTGAAAAGAGGGGGTTTTGATTCATGGGGCAGTTAGCCTTGCATCTGTAGGAATCAAAGTTGTATTTACCGTAAGTCAAGCCAATCCCTGAGGAGGAGAGGGGGAAAGAAAAGAGATACCAGCAGCCCAGTGGCCCAGATCATTGGTGACAGTCCACATGTTTCAGCAAATATCCCAGATCCCTGCAGCATCAGGTACACTGTTGTTTCTCTTTGGATATTTTGTGCTTTTTGGAGTCTCACTTACGCTGACCTGCTAGAGGGCTGGGACATGAGATTTTGTAAGGCAATTATATATGCATGTTTCTTCTAGCATGTTGTTTATTATCTACTCTTCAAAAGGAATCTCCTTTTCAAACAGCCCCACAGAAGTTCCTGTATTTAAAAATAACAACCATAAAGAGCTTGCATTCTCCTTTTGGCTTTTCTTCTTACATATTGCATGATTCAAGAAAAAGCCTGAACATAGAGGGAGGAAGTGACACAGACATACTGTTCATGATAAGAGCACTAAGCAAATGGAAAACAGAAAACAGAAATTTGGCAGAAGGAAATAGGGAAGGTTAAAGTACATCTGGAGTAGAGCTGTGTTATTCCAAGGGGTAAATTACCAAAACAATTGGAAATCAAAATACATTATTGGATATTTTAGCATTCAGATACCAGCAATGAGGAGAATCAATTTGCCAACTTTTGGTAAAATGATATTTTATTATGGTGAGCTTTCTAGTGACTCAGGTAAACTTCCTCATTGCTTAAAATTAACTTGTTTTACCTGTAAAGTGCCTCAAGGGATGGAGAAGGCTGCTGCAGCAAAGTAACATGGCTTTTGAGCTCATACAGTACCTGTAGAATAAACATGCTGCCAGGAAGCTGATGTTTTTCTCCAGTTTCAGATAGCAGAAATGTCCACATCTGAAGGTTACAGTTAGGTAAAATAATTCCTGACCTCCTACCTTAAGAATGGTTGATTAAAAGTGCAATTCCTAATTGAAATCAAATATGCATATATATTTACCTAAGGTCTTCACTTCTTAGAAGAGGCGCATACTATGTAATGCGTATTATGTATATAAAACCCTTTAATTCCTACAGTTTTCTGGGTGACATACTCGTTCTATTAAAGTCAACATCAGATTATTGAATGTAGTGTACTCAAGATTTCACTTTTACTTTCTTTTCACTTTACAATTTAATATGCGATTACTTTGTTTTGACTTGACTTACAACCTAATGCATGACTAATGCTGATATGCATTGATAAAACTTCCTGTTAAGAGTAAATCCCAAGGAACTCTAGTAATTTTATTGTCAGTTTGGACTCATACCAATGTTACAGTGGAGAATTTTTTCATTTTTATTTCCACAGTAAAAGTAAGAGGCCCCAGCTGAAATATGACAGCCAGACTGCATGTTGGAGCAGTTTAGGTCCGGAGCCAGACCTGTATTCTGCAGTCTGAATCTTTTTCTAATTAAAATACACTTGATCTACTGTTATAGTGTTGAAGAGCTTTTGAAGTCAGACTCTCACTTTTTGACTTTTGCAGGGTATTTTGAGGAAAGAGGGTTGTCTCTGTTTTGGGACACATAAATGAAGTTTGGTGAATAGATTATAGTAACCATAGACTAGATCACATTGTAAGTTTCATACTCCACTTTGATTTATTTGTCCTAAAAACCTGAAATTTTTACTGCATTCATCACAATGGCATTTGGAGACATATTAGGTTTCAAAGTGGGCTTTCTGAACTTTCTGAATCTGTCTTTTTTTTTCCTAGAGGTCAGCGTACACTGTCTTTTAGGGCTCTGTTCATGTGTTTCAGTGCAAATTTTGAAACTAGTTCAAGAAGTAGGTTTTATATGATTTTTCTGAAGACGTGGAGCCTCAGGATCAGTCAAGATTACCCATCATCTTTGGACACATCACTTATATCTAAATATGCCAGTATTTCTCTATAAATATCAAAGGCACATGCTCTGGTCTGAAACAAATTAATTTTTTTTTTTAATGGAAAATAAATTTCCATTTTTTGAGTGGGATTTATGGTATCTAGGATATTTGGCTTCAAAACAGGTTCCTTCCCTTATTTGAAGGTAACAGCTAAAAACCTGACTTTCAGTAGCTTCACACTAGCAATGTACTTTTTACACCTCACTTCAAAACCCATGCAAATATATCATGTTAGCTTATTTGTGTGTGATGCAGCACACAACTGAAAACTTCAAGGTTTGCAGAGGCTGGATGACATTCTGTAACTGGGGAAAACAGTTGTTCCAGAAGAGCAGGATTTGGTTTAAACTTGATGTTTGGCATATTAACTACCTTCTCAGGCAAGCTAGTACTCCCACAAAATTTCTGCTCGGAAAATATTGGCCTGTAAACATCATGGGATAGTAAGAGTGCTCTGGGTGACCTTTGTGTGCATGTATGGAAGCTACAGCATCCACCAGGTTGTTATGCTGGGTGCTGTCGGGGGACCAAAGCACAACTGGACACACAGATGCCTTGCTGCTGAGAGAAAGTAGGCCGCCCTCTACACCCCTCCACCTCTGGCTTCTCAGTTCAGATCCTCGGAGAAATCCTAGAAGTTGCTTTAAAAGCTGACCTGGAACATTAACGTTTCTTGGTTCTAATAGACAAGTTGATTTTATGGCTTTTACAGGCTTTCTCACTTTGCACCATCTATTAAGTTCTCACTGTCCCAAAGGTATCTCTCCTTCTCCTTCTGCTGCCACAGGGTCAAAGGAGCTTGTCTCTTTTGTTGCATTAGCTTACCCTAACATCCCTTCCTTTCCCAAAGTGCCAGCACCCTCATTCTCACAATAACTGATTAAAGCAGTTAGATAAAGTTCTTGGTGTAGGCAGCTCAAAGGTTGGTGCTTCTGGCTTAGTAGATGAAGAAAATGGAAGACGTGCAAGAAATGGAACTCAGTTAAATGAGGAACAGTAAAGAAGCAAGCATGTAGTTATCATTTACCTTCTAAAAGGCATATGCAGAGTATCCTCTGATGATAAACCTGTAAGTTGCATATGCCTGATATTTTTAGTTAGTACAGGATTTATTCTGGCAATAATAAACACTATTCAAGGTGCCAAAGCTGTTACCACTAGTCACAACTTCTGTATGCAAACATGTAGAACACTGCAGCGTGTTCCAGTTGGTTGGTGCGTACCTAGGTATTATGCCAGACTGCAAAGCCACAGACTAATGATAATAGTTGGGGGTTTTTTCACTTTCAAAGGAAATTGTGCAATTAAGCATATGCGTAGCAGTCCTATATAATAGGAAACTTCACCTGAGAGATCTGGCAATAGGTCTTGAAATCACTGAAAATCTTTTTAGTACTGCATGGGCCCCAAACCCTCTATTTATAAAACAGATCCAGAATACGCATCCAAGCTTTCTATCCTGTTTCCGTGCCATACTGCTTTGTTGGGACACAGTTTAAATTCCTTTGAACTCAAATTCTCCTTGACTACAAGAAACGTTCACTGGGATCCTGCCTTTAAAAACAGCAAAGTTAATGAGCCCCTATGCTCAATCACAAATAGTCAGGCCTTTGTTATCTGAGCTGCTTTTAACGTAAAGATCTCCTACGCGAAAAAAAGAACACCCTATTTGTCAAAGCTCTGTTTCTGAGATGGAGGGATAAGTCTTGTCAGAGTCCACAGCAAGGCAGTGTACACATAAAACTTACCTGAGTGATGGCAGATGGAGGTTACAGTCTTCTTTGAATCAGGGAAAGGAAGAATTCAACTGTGGCTGCCTCACACTATGTTAATATCCTAGCCACCGGGCTTCTGACTGTTTTGGATACCGTGTTGAAAAGTCTTGATGTCATCCCAAGCCGGATGGGGATCATACTGTAAACCTCCAGGTTTTTGTAGGCTGGGGGAGAGTTTCTCACCTCAAATAATGAGCTGCTTTTACTGAAACAACCAATTAGGAATGTGTTCCTGCCAATTTATGTTACTTTCCTTCGCACCGAAGGATTGAGTCTGGAAAAAATGTTTTTTGATGTTGTGCTTCGGTTATACTGCTTCTCTGCGCAGTATCTTATAAATACCTTCTGCCTTGAAGTTTATGCGGACTTTAATTTGAGGCCATATTGGCCCCCAAGATCAGGACCCTGTTGTTGAACAGAATTTGGAAAAGGGATTACAAAATATGGGGTATGAGCACTTCATTTTGGACGTGATAAATGTGCAGTGAAGAGCTTTTAACTAGTGTATCTCCATCACTAGAGCCCATCTAGTAATGGCCAGTAGTGCTGATACAACTGAAAAGAAGAGGATGATGGGGGAGACAAAAAGGAGAGGGAAACAGGCTAACTGATGACACCCAGCTCATTAGTAAGGCTTTTAAAAGGAGGAAAACACACTAAAAGAGTCCTTACTCCAAGTTCCCTGGTGTGTCTTATTTTCTATGTACCTTCTAGAACACGGCTGCCTTTGGACAAAGGCCACCTATGTTATGCCATATTACACATTTCTGATGCATATTCACCAACAAGAAGCTTATCCAAGCTTTTTTAGGAATCTCCATCTGGGTTGAGAGGTGCGTGACCTGTAACTTCATCTTTTCATGACGATAAGCACCACAAAAGTAAATGACTCAAGTGTATTTGTGGCAGTATTTGCAGAAACAAATCCAACAAATCCTTCTGGGGTTCTTAGTAACCTCTCAGATGCTGAATAGTAACTCCTTTGAAGTGAGTACATAATCCTTTTTGGGGTTTTTCAGTGAAATATGACTTCATGTTTCAAGATGTGGCAGTGATATGGAAGCCCCTGTATGCAAATCAACTGCACCAATTATTTTGTGCCGATGAGAAATCGTTTTACTTTTTAATGAGACAAGAAACACTGACTAACGTACAGTCATGTTATACATTAAAAAGGAGCAGTATATTTGTTAGCCAATTTTAACACCTTGTAATGAGAATATATAGTGACAGAAATATTTCTTACAAGTACAGCCTGGTGGTAAAACGCTGAGATGTTCTGGCTCTCAATTAGCACAGTACAGTTCTACTTTATATAGGTACGTGCGTTGCCACGATGGGTTGTTTGCTCTGAAAACTCTGCAGGCACGGTTCCAGTGTTCATTTTTACATTGTGTTTATCCATTACAGTATATGGATGGCACCGACCTGTGAAATTCTCAGCAAAAGCAGAGCATTCCTGGTCACTTACTCCAATCCACCCGGTGCTTCTCTCTGACATGAGGTTTTTTCCAGTAATTCTGTTTTCTGCCATTCAAGCATCCGAGCTGCGAGCCCGTTTGAGATTTATTCTTCCTCTTCTTTCTTCTCTCCTTGTTCGATGATCTTTAACTATGACGTCTTTAAATTTCTGTTCTGCTTACCCTCTGTGATTCCTCAACAGCAACAGCCTCTGTTCTGCTTCTGTATATAATCCTAAGGGCCAAGCAGGCGTAATTCTGAAAACGCGGGTTTACGTGGCCGTTCCATCGGTGACATTTCGCACCTTCACACGGGCCCAGCGACCGCGTGTGGTGTGCCCGTGGGCTCGAGGAGGCACAGGAGTGACACGGATGCCCCTCTGCCACCCACTCGAGTTCAGGGAGAAAAGGGAAAGGTCGCACCCCACGATCTTTCCAGCTGCCTTCCTCCCCCGGGGCCGCGCTCCCTTCCCGCCTTGCGGCTGACGGGGTGGGCTTGCAGCCTCGCTCCGCCAGGTGGCACCACCTCACCGAGGCTGAGGGCGGCTGAGGGCGGGAAGGCGGGAAGGCACCCCTGAGGCGGGGCGGCCCCCCTGAGGCGGGACGGCACCCCTGAGGCGGGACGGCACCCCCGGGGCTGGTGGGCACCCCCCGGGGCGGGACGGGAGCAGCTGGACGACGCAAGTTGTGCTGCGGCGTCGTCCTCGTCTCCCTCTTTGTCTGAGGAAACTAAGTCCGGTGAGAGCGAAAACGCGTCGGTTTAGATTTCAGACTCAATAAAATGAAATGTTCCCCGGAAGGTGACTGCGGAGGCTGAGCTAAACCCCAAATACTCCAACTTCCTGAGGAAAAAAAAAGTAAAATATCCAGGCTACAGAGTTCCCTCAGGCAACATGGGGATACCTGTAAGTGCCGGGTCCTGAAAAACTCTCCTGGCCTGAAGGGTCTTTGTGAGAGGCTCTTTCAACCCCCCTACCCTCCATATTCCAGGACACCTTTGTGGAAAGCCGCTTGCTCCCATCAACCCATCCCCGGCTTCCTCGTTCTCTTCTACCACAGGTTTCCTGCAGACCTGTACCTGGACGGGTTCTGCTCGCCAGGCGGATTGTGTCCACAGCTACTTGCTGTGGTGGGTTTTCTGTTCCTCTCTCTGCACGCGCTCGTGCGGTTCGAGGTGTATGAGGAACATTTGTCAGCTCTTGGGAAAGGATCTGCAAGATGCTATAATACATCAGTGCTTCTATTCTGCGCTGCTCTGATCCGTTTCTAACGGCCTCAGTATAAAATTCTAGTTTAAAAAGTACATCTGGCTTCTACTGGCTTGAGCTGGCTTGTGGGTTTGGAGATGAAATAATAGGTGCACTGTCGCAAAGGTGTACTGCCTTCAGAGCGTGGCCATGTGTACACATGTAAATAAAACAGGATTTTTGTTTATTATGATCTTTTCATTATCTGCATTGGGCAGATTCTGGCATTTTATATGACAGTTTGACTGAAGAGGTTAGCTACTTGGAGCAACAGCATTTCCTCCTCCTCAGAGTAGTAAATACTGTATTGACACTTTTCTTCCATTTCACTTGAAAGTAGAGTCTGTCCAAGAAAAATAAAAACTAGTTGGGGCCACCTCTCCACATGTCCCACTTTTACTTCAGAGCCAAAATAAGAAATGTTGACTAGGAAATAGAAAAAAAATATAAACCCCCTTCCCTAGTTGGTGGAAATTTCATCATAGAGTTCAAAGATGTTCACTGTGTCACTAAATGAGAAACAGTAACTGTATGTTAATGTTCATCTAGACTTGCCATCAGTTGATACACTTTCATGTATTAGTGTATTGGTTTTATGTGGCAAGGTTTTGGTAGCGGGGGGGGGTTACAGGGGTGGCTCCTGTAAGAAGCTGCTGGCAGCTTCCCCTGTGTTCGAGAGAGAGCGAGCCCATACCAGCTGGCTCTAAGACGGACCCGCCGACGGCCAAGGCCGAGCCAATCAGTGATAGTGGTAACGCCTCTGTGATAACATTTTTAAGAAGGAAAAAAAAAAGTTGGGACGCGGTAAACAGCCACCGGAGAGAGGAGTGAGAACATGTAAGAGAAACAAGCCTGCGG
>NW_010972798.1:882734-906302 GCF_000737465.1 Haliaeetus leucocephalus
GTCCCCCTTGTGCCGCCGGGGGGGCTTGGTGGAGAAATCCGGGAGTGAAGTTGTGCCCGGGAAGAAGGGAGGGGTGGAGGGAAGGTGTTCTGAGATTTCGTTTTATTTCTCATTTACCTTACTCTGGCTGATTTGTAATAAAAAGTGAGCCAATTTTCCCTAAGCTGAGTCTGTTTTGCCCGTGATGGTAATTAGTGAATGATCTCTCCTGTCCTTATCTCGACCCGCAAGCTTTTTGTTATATTTTTCTCTCCCCTGTCCAGCTGAGGATGCGGGAGTGATAGAACGGCTTTGGTGGGCACCTGGTGTCCAGCCATGGTCAACCCTTCACAATTAGTTACATGCCCTTTACTATCTTAAAAAAAAAAGAGAACATTATATTGTACTATACTTGTGGCTTGGGCACTGCCACGGGCCTCAAGGTAACTATGCTCTGAGCATCATATCTCTGCTTCTGCTTGACTTTGGACATGTTACATATTGCCTTTTTCTTCTCTGTGAATTGGAGATGGTCATTTGCTTCTTCCCATGTGTTGTTTATTTATACTATAAAATTTTAATCTCTCACTGTATGTTTTTTCACAACTGATTTTGCCTCAGTGGGTATCCCTAGATGTTAATATAATGGAAAAAATATTTGACTGCTATGATTTTTATTGATTTTTTTTTTTTCTTTCTGTGTATAAATTGCTGATAACATTCAGGAAAGCTTTTCCAGAACTTTAAGGCAGCCTTTGCCAGAGGTTTGTAAAGTGTTTTGAGATCTGCAGGATGAGCATGCTGAAGAAGTGCCAAGTGAGATGATAATAGCCTATGTTTATTACCTTGATAAAATCTGCAGAGTTTCAGTGGAAACAAGTCATAAAGTGCTTGTAACCAGCTGATGGAAACTAGGGTCTTACAAAACTTCCTGATTCCCATCTTCCACCCATCCCGGCTCTTCGTCCTGCTTTTCATTGGCCTGCTGTTCTCAGTGTGCTGGTGAGCTGCTTAATTTCAGTGCAAACTTGATTCTTACAGCCCAAAGTCTGCACTGTAAGTGAAGCACTTTGGTTTATGTTGCCTCATTATTTTTCTTCACGGTATACCATGACACAAGGGTGTTTTTGCAAAGCTTAATTGAAACCAACAGGTAACTGTCTGACCTGCACTAGTTAGAAATGACCTACTAGGTATCAATTTAGTATACTTGAACTGCTTTTTCTGGCTTATACACAAATATTTATGGCAAATTGGTTTAAAACCTATTGTAACAGAGTTGCTGTGACACCATGGGATTATTTATGTCTCAGAATTTCACCCCTTAAAATCCAGGTTTTATTTCACAAATAAAAATGCATCTGTTCATTTCTGCTGAATGATCATTTTACTACTGTGCAGTCCCACATTTACTGGGAACTACTCAAACTGGAGGCCTTATTCAGGGCCCTAAAAGGAGAGGAAAGTAGAAATCTGCGTACACGGGGGCTCACCAGGGCAGCTCCAAATGGGGCTTTTGGTCACTCACTTTTCTCAGGAACAGCTTTTATAGGAAATGTTTGTGGAGGAAAAACTCCTAGTAATTTTAAAAGCATTGGAAACATATTCTTCTTTTCAATGGACATCTGTTGTGCTAAAGAGAAAACAGGGCTTAGAAAATAATGATGACTCTGTAGCTCCATATTATTTTCACTGCTTGTACATACCCAGAACAGACCATATTTGTCAAAAGTTTTGCTAAGCATTAGTAAGTGTTGATATAAGTCCAATATGCTGAAGTGTGCTTGTAGAAATCACATAATAATTCATAGAAATATAAGCAAAAGACAGAGCATCCACAGCAGTCCAGAGTTCACAGTGCTAGAAAGGAGCTCTTAATTCTTAGAAGAAATTATAAATGCTCCTGGAATGCAACTTCTGCAAGTTTCGTTTGTCATCTCTAAACTCATTGACAGTGCTTTATTGGCAACTAAAAGCAAGTCAGTTATGGCATGAGGAATGTGCTGAACAAGGTCAAGAACATTTTAAAGCAGCAATTTCTTTCCTTGGTAACATAAGGCATAGACATTTCAATGCCTAAGTAAAGGTCAGGATGATTCAGGGTCAGCCTTAAAAGTGCTAGCCTTAAAAGAGTCATAAACACACAATGGCCCAGAATTTTCTACTGTTCTACTGTTTTTATAGCTGATTACTCCAGAGTGAGCATAGGTAGTCAGTAATCCTAACAAGTCCTGTTGGGTTTACACCTAAAGAGAGGAGAATATTGTGAAGGTTTTTTTGAATACCCATTTTTTTTGTATGTCGTAAACATGCCAGAAAAGCCCTTTGCAGTATGAAATTTTCTTCTGGAGTCCAAGAGTTAAAAATTGGCTGGACTAGGTAGTGACAATCTTTCTTACAGCTTCAGCAGAAGTTGGACATAGTCCCTTTTTCTGGAAGATAAGATTATGGGCATTTTGTTTGTTAGAAGTTTCATTGTGTGAGAATAATTCATGTTTCCTAAGTATGTCGCATTTCTTTAGTATGCCTTTTCTGCAGTGGGAATGTGGCTGTGTCCTGTCTGTCATCTGTCCTAGAAATGGGAAAACGAGTGACAGAAACTACTTGTTAAAATTGTTAAAATTATTCCACAAATGCTACAGGAAAGATACATTGTTTATGTAGTTGCACTGTGGTATATATACTTAAAGTGTAATATACTGGGGGGGGGGGGGGGGGGGGTTGGGTGGGGGGGGGTGTTAAAGGTCTTTTATTTGCACGGATGCTTCACTTTGCCAGCTCTGATTTATAAATCTGTGGATTCTGGAACCCTTACTAAATATTAGTGGGATAGCATTTGCCCCGAATAACCACATGCTAGAACTGGAGTTTGCTCAGCAAAACTGTCATCCCCCACCTCCAAAGATCAGATACTTTCTTAGCATCCTGATCTGTCTAAGGCTTAATAGTAAGAAATTTGTTTTACATATCTAAAGCTAATAAAAAAAAATCATTGCAGCAGGGAACAGGCAGAGACATTCATGTTCTCTGAAGTTTAGACTGGTATATCACAACAGATACTGATTTCTAGAGACTGATAGTTTATTATTAGTTTATTTCTCATAATTAGTCTGTCTGTGTGCTCACATGGACTTCATGAGTCACATCTCAGCTCATTATCTTGGGAAACAGACCTATTATTTTTGAAAGCCATCCAGTCAATAAATTAGCTTGGAAGAAATGATAGTCCAAAACACCTTTTCAATAGATTGCTGTCATGCTTGGTTCCTATCAAAGAGAAGCCTGAATTTTTTGTCGTGACATATGGATTAACTGAGCCTTCCATGCTGTGAGAAAACAAAAGACAATTGGTGATGCATGGAGCAAACTGATCTTAAAACAGAGACATCAACAAAGAAACATGACAGCGTGAAAAGACAGAGTACAGTCTGCTATCCACACTTACAAAGTCATTCTGTCTGTAACTCCAGCATACATCTATTGTCTATTTTTTTCTCAAAGTAAGTGAGTGTTCCTTAACTATAGCACCTCAAAAACCCCTGTGCCTCAGACAGAAGTAGGGGCATGTTAACCAGAGTTTCTTTTGGTCTTGATCATGCTTTCACGCTTGCTGTTGAGCCACAATAAGCTAACCCAGTGTCAACAAGGAATAACTCTCCAAGCACAGTTCCTTTCTTTCCTCTGGCTTTCATTTGCTCTTCCACACGACTGACACCGTATGGAAATTTCAATGAGATACAATAGAACAAGCTGATTTGTGGTATTTTCCCCTCATTATTTATGCATGAATATGCCTTTTACCTGATATAATTGTATTTTTTTCTTCTGTTATATATGCTTCTGATGTATTTAAATAGCTTACTACATACCACTTAATGTGACTTTGTAATTGCCAATTACATCTTTATGATGCATCTAGATATAATACAGAGGCATAACACAGCTGATTCTCATCTGGTGTAAGACAATGGCTCTCTGCTGCATCAGCTCACGTCTTTCACCAGATAACTGAGGATCAGAGGCTTTTTAGAATGTGGATGAGGGAAAGTCCCTGTTTGACAGTAGAAGTGACACAGCCATGGTGGCTTCCTTCTAGGAGTGCAGCATCATGAATTTTGAGCTTCCTGATATGACTTCTAAAATTTTGCTTCAAGTGAATCTTGATCATTATCTAATGCTCTTGTTCAGGTGGACTGAATTTGCTTGTTGGTTTTTACCCCTTAAGGATCTAAGGGTTTGTTTCAGTGTCTTCAGTAATAAATGCTTAGTATTTTCTTGATTTTGAGAGAAACAGATATTTTATTTTCCATCTCTTTTAAAGTATCTCTCTTCTCTGAAATTCAGGACATTTGTGTGAAAAAATTATTCGTCCATTGTGCAGTTGCTGTCATACTCACTATTGCTTTTAAGTGTGATTGATTCTTGAAGAACAGCTAATAGAGCTCTTTGCCCACTATCCTCTTGTCATTGCTGTAGATAGAAAGAAACCTTTCAGCAAGAGAAACTATTGATTTTATTGCACCTTGGACAGACTGTCATCAAACTAGAATGAGAGAGCTTGATCCTTCCCTTACTAATTCCTATTTTACATTGGTAATTCCTCTAGCTTGTTTCTATGAGAAATAAGCGAGAGGCTCACACAACCTTTTGCAGATGGAAGGATTGGAACCATCATCCCTTAAAACATTGTCCCTTAAAATTATTCATGAGAAAAGCATATGGATTGCGTTACTTGCACAAAAACCCTGAGAAGCTAGAAGAAGAAATTTGTCACATCTTTCTTTACCCACAAAGCCTTTAATTATTGATGAGATCTACCTGCTTACATAACTCTCATAATGTAAATATACCTGCATATTGTATGCATTAATGGATTTGTCCTTAGGCCACCTTGGCAAGGCAGGGAGAATTTAAAGGGAAACCTGAAATTAAATCACAGCTCCCCCTCCCCCTCCGTGCCTTAGGACATTGAGGTGAAATACAAGTACTTAAATCCTGGCAGTACAGTGAGAATTGCAAACCTAAAGCTCATAATGGCCATGTTTTTGATAGTGATGTTTCCCAAATGCTTAACATTCTGTTTCAGCTTGTGTCCAGAACTGTCTCTGTCTTAGCAGGGCTCAGCAGCTTTGCCTGTCCCATGCTGACATCCCTCTGTGCAGACTGCTACCTGAGGTAACCTCTCCAGAAGACTTGAAGCCAGTATCTATCTTCATTAGAAATTAAGCTGGAGGATACAGGTCTCTATTCTTGCCAATAGTTCAAAAGAAGACGTTTTTCCTCAGTGTTTCCTGTACTTCTGCCAGTCTTCCTCTACAGAAGCACCTGACAAAGGAGAAATAGGGATGAGAAATTGGGGATTTCTGGAGAAATGCTGGGAGAAAGAGGAAGCCAAGACAGGAATATAGATGGATGGAGCTGCTTTGAGCAGGCTCTGGCTCCTCAGTGCAGTGCAGTATGGTGCAGGAGCAGTAGGAGGCATTGAGCTGAAAAAGAGATGCCTTGGTCTTGATCCCTCTTCTAAAGATTGCCAATTTATCTAGTGATCGCTTGATGTAAAGATCAGGATAATCTCAGACATAGTTGTTTTTTCATAGGCCAGTATTTAAGCCCAGGAGAAGGTGAGATTTAGGACACATCTCTGTCTTTTATATTTTTCTATAGGATAATTTTTATAGCTTACTTCTCGGTGATGCTGAGGATCCATTTCTTCTCTGCAGCAAGATTAGGTGCTGCAACTCTACTTTTAGGAGCTAAACAGCCTGAAGTTAATTTGTTTACAACTTTACAACTCTTCTCATGACTTCTTTCAGGTCATCTACAGGCTTTGGAGCAAGAAAATAAACCCAATGTCCCATATAATTTTAATGCCTAAGCTATCAAATTCTGGTTCTTGTGCTGCATTTACTGACTTTTAAGTAAGTGAAAACAAGCCATAAGATGGACAGAATAGTTTATCAGTTAATAATGTATATCTGAATGATATCACTGCTGTGCATAAAGAGAGAAAATATAAAAAACACCATAAATTTAAAGATTCCTGCTCAGTAATGCTGCAACAGCCAAAATACATCATAGCAGTTCAGGAAGAAAATTCCATTTTCACTGAGAATTATAACAAAATGTATACAAAGAGAAACCGCTTTTCGAACTAGATTTTAGTACATTGCTGTAATTCCTAATAACAGGAGCAGATGCCCTGAGGGGCTGCTATCTAGTTCAACAACACACACATAGTTAAGTGACAGGGGAGGAGCAACACAGCTGCAGAGGCATCCCCCTTTATCCATATCATGTCCGGACCGAGCTCTGAATGTCAATTGCATATTGCCCTGGTTGAAATTATCAGCTATAATACAAGCTAATTGATGTTAAGTGAATGTTGCCTACTGTAACAGTTTAATGAAATTAAATGTTTCTGTCATAAGTTCAGTATAAAAGTGGGAAAAATGCTGTTGCAAGGAATGACATAGTAGGAGCGAGATTTTATTCTTCTGAAACTGTTTAGATCCGCAAAATCAGCTTTGCAATTGCTGATCAATTGCCAGTCTTTTTCCTGCATGCATCATTGCCAGAGATAAAGGTCTTGTAAAGAAAATTTAGAAGGCAACTTGCTGATGCTATACAAAGATATAATAGAAGCTATCTTGTTCTTCTGTTAGCCTTGCAGTGCTAACCTTGGTAGATCTGGCTTATCAGTAAACATATGGTTACAAAAGAAGGTGCTGCTATACTGAAAAGAAAGTTGACACATATTATTTTTCTAGTTCTAACTAAACTGTAAAATCTGATCATTTCCCATTGTCAGTAACATTGCAAATAAACTCAGCTAGCAGGTTTGGACTATCTTGACACCGCTGGTGTAATTACCCATGCTATCATGATAGATGACTGCATGCAAATTTGCGTTTTGAAATTGTAGCTGGCCTTTGCTTTTATTCAGCCTCTAGATGTTTTTCTGTGATCTAAAAGACAAATATATTCCTATCCTAAGAGAAAACATAATAGCATGCTGTAGTGTCAGGGTTAGCTTGCTGGTTTTTGGTTATTATTTATATTAGCATAAGGCTAAAGATCCCGAGCAAGGTTCAGGATTCTATTGCACCCAAACACAAACCAAAGATTATTCCCACTTCAAGGAGCAAGAGTCTTAGTTGTTGGAAGTCACTGAAAGTTAGTTAAATTGGCAACCTCCAAAGCTATTTCATATAGTTACTTGAGGTAGAACCCCATTTTTAGCACAGGAGTTACTAGAAAAAGATCAATGTGTTATTCTTATATCTGAGGCTGCAACACACTATGGTTATAGTGATAGGATTCATAATTAAAAGGCTGAAAACTAGCAAGGTATGTAGGATTGAAAGGCACTGCCTGGTGATCAAATCCAGTTCCCTGTTAGCACATAAACCCATATTTTAGAATTCTTTTAATGAACTTATAAATTTCCACCATGTAGCTAGTTTTTTATTTTGTTCCTATTGCTTGTATTAGGAGGCTATTCCAGACACTAACTGCTTAAACGTGTATGTATGGCCAGTTTGGACTGGCTTGTTCTTAAGCCAGCATTGTCTTTCAACTTTGCCAACATTCTTGCATGTCCCTGATATTTATCCTGTCCCACCCCCTTTTCATAGTGTGCTTTAAGAGAGCAGTCACATAACAGTCTCTCTTTCAGCCCCAACCTTCATTTTGCTAGTTTAAACAAGCCTTATTTTTGCTCGTCTAAACAGATCAAATTCTTTCTAGTTTCCTGGCTGCCTGTTCTTCTGTTCATCCTAACAGGCCTGCTCCATACCTGCATCACGTTGAATTCTTTTCTTCATACTCCTGAATAATCAAAATCGTATGTGGTACCTCAGAAGTCCTCTTAGTAGGAGCAAGATATCTTTACTGCTAATGTATCACTATATTCTAGGAGCATACTGATATTTTTTTTTTTTAATTTTATTTTTTACTGCCTTATCACATTACTGGCTTACAGAATCTTGTGAGTGACTCCATTTCTTCTCTTTGTGTGTCATGGCAAATACAGCAAAGATTGGTGGTGTTATTAGTCCCCAAGCATATCATCTAGCTTCTTGTGGTTTTAGATTTCATCCATGTCTTACTTCAGCCTCAGTCATCTTGTTTTTCCAGCATGATATTCTCATTCTCTTCAACACCTCTCACCTTTTCACCAGCAAACTTCATGAAGTTATGCCTATCATCTGTGCCATGTGCAGAGATAGTACTATTTTTTTCCCCAAGACTCATCCGTGAAAGATTCATTAGTGAGCTTCCCATAACTAAACAATTCCCTTCTGAACACAACTCACCATTGTATCCTCCTTAGCTTTTCTTGTACAGTAAGCTGCTTGAGGTTAAACTAATAATTTTCCACATGTAATAAATGCTTCACTGAAGTCTGTATAGATTAGAGTTTGCATCTAAAAAGTCAATAATAAAAGAAGAATGTTGACTTAGTTTGCCATGATTTAGCTTCATAAACTTTTAAAAATTTTATACTATTTCCATTAATCTTTAATTATAGTAACCGTCATAAATATTTTTGATTTTTAGACAAATTTTGAGGTCAGTCTAAAAAGCATGTAACTGCTGACATTGCCTTTTCCCTCCGTATATCTAGGTGCTTAATTTATTATTGTCTTGATACTTGAATTAATAAAACATGCTTGATTTGCAGTACTTAGTCCACTCAATGCTGATTTTGTTGGAGTGAAGACTGCTTTTTTGACTGTTATATATTCCTCTCAGACACTTTTTATGTAAGTCTTTGTAGCAATGTGGGTTTCTCCACAAGGTAATATTAGGCACAGAAGTATTAGTTGGGCATTCCATTCCAACACCGTTCTGTTGTTGTTGGATATGATCGTGGTACAACCCGTTAAGCTGTAGATAAACAGACACGCAAGCATGTGTGAAATATTTAATTGCCACTTTCTTGCTGCAGTCCGGTGCTTGCTGTTTCATGAAGCATGGTCAGCGCAATTCCCATACTCAGAATGATTTTATTTGCATTTAGCAACAAATACTGCTGATGCTAATATCTGTCTCCCTTAAGAATTTAAAAAGAAAGCTTATTAAACTATTTTCAGTTCATCAGCTCCCTGTAGACAAAAGTGTTTAAAACCTGCCTTGTAATATGTAAATACCTATATATATGTGTATGGCAGTATGAGGTTAACTCTATGTATTAAAAGAGCTGTTCCAGGGTACGTATGATTCCTTGAGAATAAAGGAAATTCAGTACCTTTTCATGTATCATAGTTATTACAAAGACGAGAATCCTCTATGCTTCTCAAATACCCATGATTAGGAAAAGAGGATCTATCTACTGCTAACTTTCTTAATAGTTCCTTTATTCTTTTAAGAGAACTTTGTTGCTAAGATTTGATAGGAAAGTGTGACAGAAGGCTTGTAAATATCCTCAACTGCAGTGTGCAGGCATCATCTTCTAGACTTGATATTTGAAAAGAAAGCCTACTAAAGGCTTAGGAGTTAGGGAAGGATCTAGAGCAAAGTGCTTCAGCTTTCCTTTCATAAAGGAAAAATATGCCTATATGATTTTTTTTTAAATCATGGACCTTGATGAGTACTTTTGGAATATACATTTTAGCATGAGGCATTCCCTTTCCTCATGTCTTTGGTCTCAGACTAAAGTCAAACTGAGTGGTGGTGTTTAAGCAATATGTTTGGGCACCTGAGTTTGACCCATTTTGGTTAAAAACAAGTCTGGATAAATTTTTGGGTTTGTAGATCACATGGGTCATTCTCGTCTATGGGGAGGGGGCCCAGGAGGAGGGAAGGAGGGAAAAAACCTTCTCTTTCTATCAAAATATGACAAAGTTATCTGAATTTTAAAACATCTGTTTTAGTTTTAAAAACATCTGAAAATATGGGTCAGGTCTTGCACTTTCTACTCATTCAAAATACATACTGCAGTCCATAAGTGTTAATAGGGGAAAAATAAATACAAAGTGTTAGATTTTTTTTTTTGCTTAGATTTCAGTTTCATCATTCCCATGAAATTCGACTGGTTTCTGTTAATAGTTGGTAAGTAGATTTATAGTAGGTGAACTGTCTCTCAGAAGAAAAAAGCGCAGACAAATGCTCCTTTGTGCTATGGATAAAGCACCTTTCAATGGCAATAAAAACATGAAGAATAAGGAAAAAACTCTCCTCTTTCATTTCATCCTTCCCTCCCTCTTTCCCTCCAAGCCACTACATTAATTACCTGTCTGACTGATTACTCAGTCAAGGACTTAAGAGATCAATGGTGACAGTAGCCAGGCAGGTAATTTATAGGGGAAAAAACAGTAAAGTAATGCTCTAATGTCTTTCTGAGAATGAAGTGTGGTCTAGTTGTGTCAGCAGAACAGAGAGAGAGGAAAGTTATACAGAGAAACATGCTACTGAGTTTCGGTTCTTCTGTGACAAATTACCTGAAAGCGTATTCCTGGGATTTCATTAGCTCCTAATTGGAAGCAAACAAACAAAGCATTTATTCCTTTGAATTTTAGTATTTTAAGTACCAGTGATGTGCTTAGCATTGCAATAGACAAAGGAGAAAACAGAGGCTTTCCCAGCAGCTCACATCTGAAATATATGAGCAATTCCAAAGGGACGGGGAAACCCTGAGGAGAATTCTACTTCTGAGCACTTATTTCTTTGATATATTTTGCAACTGCATTTTTGGTGATGTAGACGAGAGTTACTAGTTTTAACATCTAAAAACCAAATTTTGAGGGGGCTGCCTACCCCAGAGGGTAAATTAGAATGCTTGAAGTATTAGCGCTAGGTGAGACTGTAGTTTTACATGCAGCGGTTGCTGGAGTGTTATTATTGCCTGTTTTGTGTCATTGAGTTAGTCCCTTTAGTATAGCCCTGACACTCACTGAACTATGCTATGAACTAACTGAAAAATTCATTAGGTGAAATAGACCTCTTTTATCACATATTTTAATATTTTTTTGCATTTATTTGTTTCAATTTTCTCAGAGAATAACTTTTTGAAATTTCCTACCCTCTGGATAGATGAAGAATATTTGAAGAGTATTTATCAAGAATATTTATCAGATTGTGTTGTCTACCTGTGGTTGGTTGGCTAAGTCTCAAAGGGCTCTCTGTATTTCCTGACTTGATGAGCCTTTAAACACTCCTAGCACGAATACCCCAAATCTGATTTCTCTGAACACATCAGCATGCAGGTACTCTGCTGAGTGTTTGAATGAGTTGCTTGTTCAGCTCTTTGCAGATTTTTCAGGTGGGTAACAGCATGGCCAAAAGAAGATCACTGGGAAAAGAACTGTTAAAAAATAAAAAGAAAATTTCCTCCTAGAAAATATTTTGTAATATTTGCACTGCTCTGCAAAATAGTGGATTGCTCTGAAGTTTCTAAACCCTAATTCTTTTCTTTGTATTGAGATGAGGCTGGAATAGCTCCATTACATTTATTTGAGTTACATCTGTCTCTCACCTGTGTAGGTCAGAGAAGATGCAAGTCCCCCCCAAATGTGTGATTTTAATTTGAATGAACACAAATACACTAGATGAGCCACTCATTGGAGTGTCATTATCCCAAATCCAGAAATAGATAAAAGTACTCCCAGTTGTTATTGCCTGCCAACATAAAACTTACTTCAGGATTATATTGTCAATAGCATGTTCTTGCTAGGGTTTTAGTTAACTAATGCTAAAGAGAAAAGCTAAGAAATTAGATCAGCGGTCTTTATATAAGTAATTGTGAATGTGGGTAACATTTTATTTTCTCAATCAGATGTAATAGTTCCCTGCAGAAATATATTCCTGACTTGAATATGAATGGATTTCTACTTATTCTGTGAAAAAGAAATACTTTATTTGAACATTTTTTCCCTGTTAGAGAGACTGCTATGGGGTCACATTGTTCAGACCTTTTTCATTTTCCCTCCCTTCCAACCCCTCCTGCTGTCTCCTCTGAATGAATCCCCAACATCAATGAAAACCTAAGTTTCTGTTCTACTGGGCAAATGGGAGAGCATTGTTGGTGACTGTTGGATTGCTAAGGTGGAAGTGACTGGGGAACAAGTAGGATGTTGACAGTAAATTCACACACAACGCAAACCTACTGAACCACCCGTGCCCTGCATGTCATCATCACCTGTACCGGCACTTGGAAAGCAATGCCCGCTGAAGGCAGAGCCCCTGCGAGGGTCCCAGTTTCCGGTCCCAGCCAGGTTTGCTCAGACACACAGCGAGTTTGTCATTACGCTTTGTGCAGGGGTTTGGCCCTTTGTGGCAGCTAATGTCTGTGGATGGCTGTGTTCCTACCAAGTAATGGAAGAGGGGGTCAGAGGGCAGCAATGCTCTGAAAGACAGAAATGAAGCAGGAATTTCAATTCAGAGCTAATGGATGGGGTTCAGAGGCTTCTATTAGCAGAAATTATCACTGTATTAATGTATTTCAGGCAGCATTTTTTACAGTTGAATATGGTGTTATTTTCCTAGTTATCCATTCCCTGACAAGTGGTTATAATCAAAGCTGTCTGTGAGCACTATTATCAGAAACTTACTATTATGTGCTGTAGGAGAAAATATCAGGGAATGATGCAGTGCCAGAAAGCTATTATATGTTTTAAAGATCTAGTGCAACAACAAGTATTTATTTATGTACTACTTTTACTTCCTGTGGAAGAGAATAATTTGAACTTAATTTTCTTGTCTTACCCAACTGCTTTAGAAAATGTACCTCCCGAAGTAAGTCCATAATTATGATTAATAACGTGGGCTAGATCCTCAGTTACTGTAAATTAGCGTTCCCCCATTCATTGCAAAGGAGCAATGCCAATTCATTGCAACAGAGAAAGCTTCCAATGGCCTTGGTATGCTGCTTTACATCTTTAAGGGTATTAACAAACCTTCTTTAATACAGTATTGTGCAGATTTTCCTCTGGCCAGAATGAACTTAAAAAAGTGATAAATCTAGCATCATGGTCCTAAAAGTCTTTAAAATTATCTTGAAAGCAAAATTAATCCTTTCAATATATTTTGTTGATGAATTAAGTCAACAAAACTGCTGTTGTTCTGTCACGTGGTCTGGCTTTGTAGAACAACTTTATTTTCTTCTTAAATTTCAGGTTAGCCATATACTTAAAAATATTACTGTAATTCTGGCGTAGCTCTTACTGCTTATTGTGGAGGAAGGAACTCCAGTGAGACAACATAGAAAGGAAGTAATTACCTAAAAATGTTTATATCTATATAGTTGACTATGAAACATGAAGAAAACAAAAAATCACAAACCATAGGGATTTTGAGGTTAAGGATATGAGTAGGCAATAATAAATTCTGCACTTTTCAATTAATAAATCCTCAAGAAGGCGGAAGCTTAATCAGATTAATTTGAGCAACAGAGTAATCAATACACTTTTGAAAACATTCTGTTTCAGGCTGGTCTGCCATGCTGTCCATTCAGTCGGCACTGATGAAAATGATGGTCTGAGACTAAGACTAGTGAAGAAAAATTCAGAATACCTAAGGATACACTGATAGACAGTTTGCATCTGAAAACAGGTACCATGCCTGCAACTGGTTCTTTCCAAATCTCCCTTTCTCAGCGTTCCCTCTTTTTCATCTTACACCTGGGAATTGAACAAACAAAGTCCAAATAGGTTTTGGGAACAATCCTAAATCAGGGATACTGTGAAGACAAATGGTAAATGTCTGTTACCCCAGCTGCTAAGTTAATTACTGTAATGGGAAACATCTTGAGAGAAGCATTGCATATGGTTATTAGCAATTAACCCACCACTCCAAAAATCACAATTCCTGCTAATAACAGAACACAGCACAGCCTTCCTAATTACAATCTCTGCACGAAAATTTCTTTATATCAGAAGGGAGTGTTAAATCCTGTAACTAGCTACGATTTAAAAAGACTGGAAGTGGGTATATTGCGAATTAGACAGAAAAATGAAAATAGAAAAGGGTGGTGTGTTACTGACTCAAAGTTGTGGGCACACTCATTCACGCTTGGGGATACACCACAACTTCCACACCACCTTTGTAGCAAGAAGAAATCATAAATCAAAATTAAAATGTTAATGAGGAGGGAAATATGCTTTAAAATGGAGAGGCTAGGATGGAACTTCATGAGAGATACCAACTTTTCTACAGAGTTCATGATCTGGACAGCGTTGTAAACAATGTGCTGAGTTTGGATTGCACTGGAATCTGTCAGAACAATTTTCTGATCAACGAGAGAGGAGAATAATGAAAATTATGTATTTTCCATCCCATAGAAAATCATTCAGTACTACATGGAGGGCATGAGCTGTCTTTTTTCTAACTGTTTGTATTCTATGCAATTGGATTAGATTATAGCTCACCTGCACAAAGCCACCAAAGGGAATCGGCACTTTAGCTGTTCAGTTCAAAAGCTGGTTTAGCAGAGCAAGATGCAATTTAATTTACTCCTTTCACCAGTCAGGAAGGGAACTCTTTTGTCAACACTTTCAGTGCTTGGTTTGGTGGTGGCCACAGTGTGGTTTGTAGGTATCAAGATCAAAGATGTACAATTATATAGCAAATAAGGTTCATGACAGTAGGCATGCGTCTAGTTGGTCATGGCAGGAATGCGTAATACAAAGAAGTCACTAATGCTGTATCTGCTACCCTTTTTTCCTGACATAGCCCACCGGTACCACTGTAAGAACTGGAATAAATGAGTCTGCTTTTACCTCTGTGTTGTCTGTGTCAGGTGTGAAGATTTAACTGACTTAGGCACAGTCGGATCAATTATCCCAGTAGGCTTTTGAAACTGCTTTCACCAATGCTGGTTCCCTGCAACTCTTCCTCATGTGAATCGTCCCATTAAAGTCAACAGCTTTGCAGGATATTCTCAATTAAAACACAGCTGAGGATAAAACATTAGATAATATTTGTAAGAAGGGCACATTGCACAGGCTGGGTTTACATTTCAGTTCAGGAGAATGTCAGTGTCAGTTGCTAAAGCAAGGCCTGCAAGGCTTTCTGCACAGATTGCAACAAGATTTTACACCGTTCTGTCTTCAGAATTCATCTGCAGCTGTATTTCGCTGTATGGCCCCCAGGCAAAGGTCTCATTCATTAAGTGGCCTTCACCAAGTAAGATACTTTGCACTTCAGTACCTCCCAATTTGCATGTTGCTGTTCCATTATTCTTAGTAATTGGGTGTAATAAATGTTGTGTGTAATTTGTAATGATCACATACAGATTTGAAAAATAATATTGAACAGTTTATTTTTGAGTCCCTTAAGATGGAAAAATTAAAATATTTTTTAAAGACTAATTTACCTCTCCTGGAAAAAACAGCTGAGCAATAAGATCCTTTGCTATTTTGCCATGATGTGATCCTGAAAATAATCCAGGTTGGGATGACATCTCAGGACATAATGAACACTCAGCCCTGACATAATGAAGGTCTATTATTTTATGAACAAAGATTTTCTGGGGTTTAAGAAATAAAATGATTAGAAAACTATGTGCTCTGCAGGAGGTAATGAGATTAGCTCAACACAAGGTCCTGCAGAGTTAAAACTACTCCAGACGCAAGAAAAGCTTAGCCATTCAATGGAAATTTCAGGGTACAATTAATCTGCTCTAAGGTCAGATAAGGGCTATATGTTTTCTTTACCATGAAAAAGAAAGGAGTTGATAAAATCTCAAGGGGATCATGTCAATGCAAGCTTCAAAGCAGTGAACAATATAAAAGCAGCTTTCTTGTTATGATTGGTAAACGTTTACCTACTTTAGCAAAGGCTTTGGAAAATAAAAACCATACAGGAAACTGCGCTTGTAAAGTGTGTGTAAAGGAGAAGCCGGTGTATCTTGTTACAGGACTGAAAGGAAGACAAAGTAATGCCCTGTAAAACTGAGGCTGACCCCTAACCCGTGAGGATGTTAGCGTGCCCATGCAGTTCTCTCCATCACAAATTCGTATAGGAGCTAATTTGGAGCAACTTGAGACGAAGCCCATTCCACTGGAGTGGAAGGAAATCACAGTTGTCTTTAGCATCGGTTGGCTCAGGGCCCATCTGCTCATTCACAGCCCAGTGGTTGGTTAGTCATGGGTCTCTAGAGATAGGAAAATCGTGGTGTAATGGACCAGGAGTCCTACATTAGGTCATAAAATGCTTAAGGTGTGTTTTTCTCATTTTTTATTTGCTACTATGCACGGTTCCCTTTCCAGGTCAGTTGGTCTCCCTCCTCTCACCAGTAAAGGGGAAAGAGTTGCCTTCTGACAGCAGTAGTAAAGGTCTGGGGAGATCATAAAGATGAGGGGATGGATGGTCTAGGGGATAGCAGGCAACTCTGGGATTTAAGAAACCACTCCTCGGTTCCCAGCCTCACATTCTTGCTGTCACTAACTCTCAGCAGTAGCGGTGTTACCCCTCCCTCACGCTGTTAAATGCATTTATTTTCACGGTTACCTCTTTGAAGTGCTCAGATGCGATTGCAATGGACGTCACGCACAGAACAAAGGAGGACCAGAGGAAAAAAAAAGAGAAGCCAAGATAACGCCTCTCGCAGCAAAGCAGGAGCAGGCTTGGCACCCTGGAGCAGAGGGGGAGCGTGCGGGGGGTGCTCAGCCCTCCTCCCAGAACCGGTAACCGCCACCGAACAGGAGGTTGCACGTAACTTCACATATTATTCAGTGAAAACAAATCCCTCCTCATCTCCACCTCTCTGCGTTGCACCCGACAGGAATGTGGACCAGGAGGAAAGTCCCTGTAAAGGAGGGGAACCGAAGAGACGTTGCGGAGGAGCAGAGATGAGGCGGTAAGTACGCGGGCAGAGCCGGGCGGGAGGAGACCCCCGCGGCGATGCGGGCGGGGAGCACCCAGCCTTCCCCCGGAGGAGGAGGAGGAGGAGGAGGAGGAGGAGGAGGCGGGGGGCTGCCGGGGGCGGGCCGGGGCCGCCCAGCCAGTGGCGCGCCTCGCCGCCGCTTTAAATGATTTGGAGGGCCGGTGGTGGTCGTTGCTGTGGTTGGGGGTGGTGGTCGCGGTGGTGCCGCCGAGCCGCGGCCGCCCTCCGGCTCCCTTCCCTCGGCGGGGCGATGGGAGCGGGGCCGGCGTGCCTGTACCTCTGCCTGTGCTGGGCGCTGGCCGCCCGGGCGAGCGGCGCGACGGAGCCGCGGCTGCAGCGGGGCATGTGAGTGGGGCTGGGGACGGGTGGTGGGTTTGGGGGGGCTCGCAGCACCGCCGGGGCCCGCCGCCTTTGTCTGTGGCGGGGCAGCGTCCTGCGCTCCTCCGGCTCCCCCCCCGCCCCCGCTGCTGAACGCAGGTCGGTGTTCATCGCGGTTCAACCCGGCGATAAAGAAAGTTTTGCTGGGTGCGCCTTGAACTCATCCGAGTCGTCCCCCTCCCACCCCCCACCCCTCCCCGCAGCGTACATTTCTGATCCGTGGAGTTATTTTTGAGTGGTTGCTCGTGAAACTGGCAGCCCCGGAGGGAAGGCGGGCGGGCTTGCTCGACTTTGGTTCGAGATCTGAAGTGAGCTTCAGAGAGTGCATCTGCCGGTATCACGGACTCTCTTCCTTCTCGTTTAAAAAGCGAACTGGTGGCAGAGCTGAGCCTCGTACGGCGGCACTGGTCCGTGCTTTCTGAGAGGCTAAGGTGAGCTTTACCTGCTGGAGAACAGCAACAGAAAAAACAGAGTAAGAAAATGTAAATCCGGGCGGGAGCAATAGGGACCGCGAGCAGGCAGAGGTGAGCGATGGAAGCATCCATCTGCAGCTGTAAGCACAGCTCGTTCGAGGACACAAAGGAGTTAGGTCCACATGGATACCTATTGGTGCTTGAGCAGAAGGAAGTTTCTATGAGGTGTTTAGCATGGCATGAGCAACAAATGTCCTTTGTTGTAAATGCAAGATTTTTGTCAAGAGGTAGTTTTCTGGTCAAATTCTAAAGTAGGATAGCTGACAGCACGCACAGAATCTTATGGTTAAAGTTTTTTGCTCATTGAAATTGAAAATAAAATTTCTGGAAACTGTTCCCTGCTGTGTGTCGGGCACCTTTTTCTCTGCAAAGCCCCTCTTGTATTTTTAAGGAATGTTCTCACCATGCCCCTGCCAAGGCAGCCTGACAACAGCCTTGTCGGATGTCTGTGTATACCCTAATTTCTAACCTCTTTTCTCTTCCTATTTTTTTTGACTTCATCAACTTCGTCCCACCCTTTTATAATTAATTTGTCCTATATTTGATTTCAATTTAGTTATTTCTTCCGTCACAAATTTGAAATCTCCTAGCCTATTGCTCATTGGTTTTCTATGCAATATTATCGAAGTATGTATTTATTAGAAGTGCTTTTAAGATGGTTTGTATTACTCCATTTTGCTGGAGCACTAAGTATCCATCACAATGTTTAGAGAAATCAAGTTCATTTTCTGGTAAAACATGTTTCTGTTTTTAGAAGTGCTCTGTGTTTCTTTCAGGCATGCTTCTTGTTCTCTTTATAAGCAATTACTCTACTGTGAGGAAGAATACTGTTGGCCTACATTAATCTGTTTGCATTTGACATGGGTAATAACCATGATCCTGCACTTAGGAAGCTGGAGGTGGTGTTAACTGTGAATTGCCTCCAAACAATTTTTGTTTGCTTTTACCTTTTTAAAGATAGCGTCCCTGAAAGAATAGGGGAAACATTCCTTTCTGGAAATGACACTGTATGAGGATATTACCATTGAGCTCAAGTCATTGGGAGCAGCAGCGCACTGTTAGCCAGAAGCAATCAAAAAAACCCACCCAAACACCCATACCTGTGGCAGAGCCTTGAGTGCTACATATAAGAGGCATATTGCTGCAATTACTATAATTCTTGTTGCTTTTCCTGAGCTAGGGCAAGTATAAGTATTACTCCAAACTTACTTTATGCTATTTAGGGGCTTTACCTTTGATGTAAACAGAAATAGAAGGCATCTTGACTCCTTAGCAGTAAGCCTGCCAGCTTTCACCAAGAAACAGTGAAATGTCTGAAAGGATATTTTTCATGAATCACCTTTTTCTAGTAATTCTGTTCTGTTCTTTTGACATTGGTCGTCTGCAGTCAATGGGATAAGAACAACAAACGTATCCCTTGGAACATACCATGCTGACTGCTTTCTTCTTTAGCATTTGCTGTTGTTTTGATTGAGATCTTATGTGGCTGAGGATATACAGGAGATTCTTCATAATTGTTTTTGTTCTGCTGTCGAGTATTTGCTCCTAGCTAAAAATGCAAGGGATCTGTGTGGATGTTGGTATTCTACTTCCAAGCCCCCTGAGGAGATTTAATGTAGAACAGATTATAGGATGACTAGCTGTTTCCATCAACTACATTTCCAGACAATTAGCCCTTGATGATCTTGTGTTAGAACTTTAGAGAACACTGGAAGGACCGGAGAACAAATATGCAGTTTTCATTGAAAAGCATGCTATTTAGGCCTTGAAACGAGGAATTAACCATCTCTTGTCATAAAAAGCACATTTTTAGCAGCTCACTTTGCAGTGAGCTCTGTAGTTCAAAATTGGGGTATATAATGATGTTGCAAGTGTGATGTGTGGTTATCTAGCATTGAGTTTACTTTCAGGATCGTGCTTCACAGAAGGTTGGGGGTAGTTGTGGGACAGTGCAGAAATAGTTGAAATAGAAACTAAGAGTAGACGGCTTGAGTTGCTGTCAGAAGTGGTAAATCCTCTCCTAGAGAAATATTCCACTACAGGTTTTAGAAGTATAGATGTTTGCTCCTGGTTAGCTATATAGGACAGAGTAAAAGGCAGGAGTGGTTATGAGGTATGTGCTAGGAACCCACTTTGTGCAATAAATATTACCTTTCATAGTTAGGACTGAGACACGGATCAAGAATGGATTCTTCTGTTCCCAAGTGACACATGAGTGAGGACTTCTTTGAAAAAGTCATGAGATAAATGTTGTCCCTGTCAACATTAAGCCCATTGACTTGTTCTGTGGTTTTGCAGGTCCAGGATGACACCTAAAGGGTCTGATTTGATTTCTAGAGGACCCAGTCACAATCTTGCAATAAAACTATTTTGTTTAGGTGTTTTTGACTGCTCAAATGTTGCAGCTGCATATTTTCACTCTATACATAAGCAAGTAAATTTGGTTACGTTCCAAGGAACACCTGGATTTAGAGCTGGATTCTGGGCTGAGTAACTGTTTTCCAGCTTCAATCCTATGGGGCACTGTAGGCTTACTTGAGCACCTTCAGAAAAATCGTGTTCCCAAAAGCAAAATCTAGCATTCAGATGGTATCTACACTTGCAACACCCAAGTGAACTTTGTCCTTTAACCTTAGCAGTTATTGGGCTACAAAGATACAGGACCATTTTTGCACCATGTCTCACTGCAAACAGATGTGGCTGTGGACACTATTTCAAAGTGATATAATTTTTTTTTTGTTAGGTATAATTAAAAAGGTGAAGTCCACTTTTTTGAGGACTGGAATGTATTTCAAGATAAGCTACTGTCGTAGAAAGCATTTCCATACGAAGAGATGGTTCTGAATTTTGATTGCTACAGTGGAATAAATTGCATGTCACTTTGTTTTCTGCATTGCATTCCAACATATTCAAAGTAACACACAAAATTCTTCTATAAAGTATATGGTGATACAGCTTAAACTTGGAGCCTGGAGTTTTGTCATAATACTGTCCAAATGACGTGAAAAGTAGGTTGTGTAATCATTTCTTGGTGAGAAATTGTCTTAGTATATTGGCTGTTTAGCCAATACAAAATATATTTTCACCTCCAGTGGCTCCAATTTGCAGGTGTGAGGAAAGTTTGTATTCCTAGCATTATATAAGGACTCGGAGTATGTTTAGTTTTCGGAGCTAAAATGAGTAATGTAGTAGAATCTCCTTCTATTTCTTTGAAAGGGATATCCTATGTTCAGAAACTTGATAGTTAAAAAAAGATTGCAGGTGATCTAGTGAAAATAAAGACCCAGTTTGCCACTGGTGTATTTAAATTTTTATCTTACATTAAGTAAGATGAAGTTAGTCTTTCTTACCAACTCTTTTTAAACCTTGGCTGAAGTGATGCTGGCAACCCAGAGTCACTGCGAAATTCTGATTTAGACTACTGAGTTTTACCTAAGAGGTTTTCCTTCAGCTGAAACCTCAAGCACTTCTTCTCAGTCCTGTCTGCCTGGAATCCATAACATTGCAGTAAACCCTCAGTACTCTTGAATAGTGGCTACCTCCAGCCTTTGAGTTTTGGATAATGTGATTCTAGTAAGTATGGTTTAAATGCTTTGGCATAAAAGTTATAGCAGTCCCATCCCCCCATTCCTCCTGCCTGCTGCCCCGTGTCCCCCCAGTCCTGTAACATCCAGTAGTTCTTTCTAGGAAAGAAAAATAAATGTTGAAGGCTGAGATGTTTCTCATCTTTGTGAATGTGAACAACACGCTGAACAAAAAATAGTCTTTCTAGCCTGTGCACTACAATATCTTGCCACCAGATAGAGCTCATGCTGGTCAGTGTTGTAACACAGAATCATGTTTTTCAAGACTTTGCACTTAAAGCCTCTATTTCAGAGTTTCTAGAGGAAAATTAATTTTGAGTTTAGTCTTTTAACAGATGGTAAAGGGCTTCTTTTTTTTTTTTCCCTAGTATATTCATTGGCAGCAGACTTAAAGATAATGAATGAGTGTCATCATGATATAGTTCTTTTCCTGATTTATGACAAGTTTTCCTGCTCTTCAGGGAAAAAAAATGAGGTCAAGACTTCCTCCTAAACTCTGAAATAGCCATAAGACTATGAAAATATGTGATTATCAAAGATGAACTTGATCTCATGATTGACTGTAAAATATTTTTCAGTTTTATAGATAACTGTTTTCATATCAGAGACATCACATAATGTACCTACAAGAAGTTTAGAAATTTGCTGCCCATAATCACAATAGCTTATATATACTGTACGAGTCTTAAATTTGCAAGTTTAAGGTAGGTAAGCTCCTGCTCCCATTCACTTTTAATGGGATTTGGCTTCTTATGTTATTCTTCAAAAATGCACCCTAAGAGGCGAGAACTTGTCAGCATTTCTTTAGGTTTAATTGTGCTGCATTATGAAATGTTGATATAGTTTAGTTATTTATGCATACATTTATTATGTGCATATACTCTGTGTTTGCAGAATTTTTGATTTCTAGGAAAATTGCCTGCTTTTTGCTTCAATTTCTTCCTTCTGTTTATATCCAGTGCTGCTTATTTATCATAGTTCTAGGCAAACCAAGATCTAGATGTGACAGAGAATGTGGAATATTTTTAATAAATTTGAAGGAACCCCCTGGTGAGGAGGGGTAGGTTTATCTGGTAATGTGAAACCTAGTCTTTGGATGACTTCAGCAGAACCTCCTTTGATGGAAGCAATGCTTTGGCCCTCGGAGAGTTAACAGACCATATTGCGGACTTGTGTTATTCACCAATTAAATACCTTCTCTTTTGAACACAGTTAATAGATTTCCTCCTTCTGAAATTCAAGCCTGTTATTGCTTACATTCTCTCTGAAATCTATTGCTTTTAATTTATTTCTGAGGAGAAAGAAATTTCCTTTCATTACTGCTAAATCAAAGCATTTTAAAATTGCATACTGAACATATGTAGTCTTGGGTTTATACTTTGGATTCTGTGCTGGTCTTGGTTTAAAATTAGTCATTAATTGTTCCGGAGGTAAACTTGAGATTTCTGCCTCTTGCCTAAGAAGATGTATGCTTTCAGATGCAACACATACACAAGCTGAACTGTGCACTTAGCTGTATTTCTCTTGGTGTCTTTGACCTATGGATGAATATTTGATCTCATGTGTGTGAAAAGGGGAATGTTATTTAAGTCAGAGTGCCGATGTTCTTTTTTTGTATTCTTTAGTGGAAACACCATACTGCCTTCCCTTTGTAAGTCAGAGCAGAACTTAGTTCAAATTGTTGCTTAGTAGAGAGCGCCATACCCAGACTGTGTTTTTATGTACACAAATTAATTCAATATTGAAAATGTTTCATAATATCTTGGGCTATGCCTGAGAAGGAGGCTTTATAAGGTGCTTTGTATTGTTTTATGACAAAAAAAAAAATTCTCAAGTTATGAAACACTTACATATTTTGGGACTCGTCTTTTCCGGTGAGAATATTTCTGTATAGGAGATGAGTTTTCATACACCTCAACCGTTACAATACTCTTCAGTGGTTATCCTTCTATTTGTAATTGCTAGTGCTCTCCCTGCCTGACAGATGCATCATCAGTGGTGAAAAATACAGTTGCATGAACTTATCTCTTATAATTTTATTCTTCATGAGGCAAGGCCTGTCCATCTGCTTTTGTCTGTAAAGTAACACCAGGAATCTGTGGCTTACTTAGAATCCAAGTGTAAGTTTCTAATCTGAAACATACAAATGTTTGGTGAATTCCCCCCCCCCCCATTTACCACTGTTGAACACTAATCCACTAATGCATGCTTGCTAGTTGCCATGTTTTTTTTGTGGCTAGAATTCATAAAATATTTAGCTTTACCAAAATTGCTTAATATTAAAAAAAAAAAAATTAACCCCCCCCCCCCCCCACCCCCACAAAACAAA